>NC_085874.1:30503195-30525695 GCF_034702125.1 Engraulis encrasicolus
CCTCTTTTGCTTAGTGCATGCTTTCCCAATTCAACTCTTTTGACTGTATGTGTTTGTGTAAATATGTCGGCACGCAGTCAAATTGCCCTAGGCAGAAACACAGAATTTGACGGGTTTGGTATCTGTTCATGTGTGGGTGTGTGTGTTTTGTATTTTCCTGTTTGTAGTGTGTGTATTCAGCCTGTCAGCTGTGTGTGTCTGGATTCCAGGCAGTCACATTTTACTCTTTACAGTGCCAAAAAAGTGATCGTGTTTTTCTTTTTTTTTCTGTAATGCACATACGCACACGCACACGCACACACATTCTCTCTCTCTCTCTCTCTCTTTCTCTCTCTCTCTCTCTCTCTCTCTCTCTCTCTCTCTCTCTCTCTCTCTCTCTCTCTATCTCTCTCTCAAGCATACACATAGACACACACACACATAACCAAAGCCTATTCTTTTGCACACCCCATTAAATGTTTTGCTGTGTGTATTGTCTGTCTGACTCATTGTTGTTCTCGTGGACGATGTTTTGTTTTGTTTTCTGCCAAAGCCCTCTGCTGTTGCACTGACGGTTTGCATCGGCTCACTTTTGTCTGTGGGTGGATATTGACAAGACTTTTTCACTTTTTGCCTGTCAGTTTTGCCAGTCATCACTAGCACAACTCTGTGAAAGTGTTATTACTATATATACATGGGTTTCTTTTTGTTTATAAACATGATGTTGTGAGTAGGGTCAAGATACTGGAAGCCAACCACGTGAGCTAATTTTTTGACCAACAGCAGTTGCCAACAATCAGAGGTTGAGTTGTGCGCAGTCAGGGTCGCGCAGCCAGGGGAAAACAAAAAAAGAAAACCCATATACAGTATATGCATTATATATAACAGAGGTCATCTTAAGACACAAAGCAACAGTCCAGCTCCAGGACCATTCAAGGATTCATGGACAGACTTGTAACTTCAGTCTGGCAGCTCTGCAGCCAGAAAAGACAGGCACATCCATCCGTCCATCCTTCATCACACTGCTAACTGCATCTAACTGAAGTAGCTCTGAAAAATAAGGTTGGCGTTTGTTATTAATTTGGATAGCACTCTTACAACCGCAGGACACACCGGCATGATTTCATCAAGTGGCGCACTAACTTACTTACTTACTTAACCCCATCACGCCATTCGGCGCATAGCGCAGCAACAAAGTTTCTCCAATTTGTTCTGTCTGTAGCCAACTTCTCGATGGTCCCCCAGCTTTGATGGTGCTGCTGTAGCTCCTTCTCAATGGTTCTGCGCCATGCCATTTTTGTGGCACCCACACATAATGTGCAGCTGTCTAGGTGGTAAAAAAAAAAATGCGTTAGTATATCTTAACCGTTTGCTATGCTTCTGTATAGCCTTTTGTTAAACAACAGTTGTGGTTGGAGGTGTGTATACCCACAGGGAAGTGCGTGTGTGATGGTATAACTGTGAAAGAGCATAACTTGCTGGATCTGTCAGGTTTCAGAGCAAAATTCACAATCACTGCCTTTTCTTACAAGTGCACATTGAAGTACTTTTGTGACACATACACATGTGTGCACAAGCACAGTACTTTAGTACACACACACACACACACACACACACACACACACACACACACACACACACACACACACACACACACACACACACACCTGAGAGGTATGTAGGCAGCCACAAGTGGTGAAGTTGCTTAATTGGTCATCGAGAGATGTCCTTGGAACACACCACACACACACACACACACACACACACACACACACACACACACACACACACACACACACACACACTTTTGCCTCACTCCCAGACACTGCCTTCACAGCACGGGGTCACGCCACACCTCCTTTCTCCTGCCTCTTTAACCTCCCATCATTCTGACACTGCAGATGCTGGCAGACACATACATACACACACACACATGCACACATACACGCACACATACACGCACGCGCCTGAGAGGTATTTAGGCAGCCACAAGTGGTCAAGTTGCTTAATTGGTCATCAAGAGATGTCCTTGGAACACACACACACACACACACATACACACACACACACGTTTACTTTTCTCCATGTGTGGAGATCTCGGAGTTGGTGGACGTCTTCTCTGTGTGTGAGGAAGCAGAAAGCCGCACTCATCAGATCTGAATGTAATGGAGATAAGATTTCCAATCCACGCTGCTCCACTCCATGATCCACTCCGCTGCCATGTGAGAGACTAGTGGCTTGTGATTATTACACCCAGCCAAATACAATAGCACCACATTCCCTGCTCAATTCCTGCAGACGGAAGGCAATTGACTATGTTCACTAGGGCTGCACAATTAATCGAAAATAATCAAAAATCGTGATAAATGAGTGAAATCGAAGTCAAAATTTTAATCGTGATTTAATCGTGTCAATGGTGACCTACCTTTGAGAGCGTCCTTGAGGCCAGAACATACCGACAGGCTGGTGTTTCTGGCCAGAAATCTGTCCACCTAAGTTTCATGCTATTGCCTTTACATAATTATTACAATTCATTTTATTTTGCTTATCCCGTATACAAGTCATTCTTGGTTATATGTCATCTTGTTATAATTTTCAAAAAAATCTGCAAAAAATCTTTTGACCAAAATAATCGTGATTATGTTTTTTTTCCATAATCGTGCAGCCCTAATGTTCACCATACAACATTCTTTCCCTTTAACTTCCTGTTTTGAAAGTAGCTCGAACTTCAGAGGGTCATTTTGCTGTGGAGATTTACCAAGGCAGTTAGCAGCAGTGTTTCAATGAGTATTGGATATCATTCACGTCAATGTTTTGTGGGAGGTTTTATGAACAGTCGGTGAAGTATGCCATCTCTCAACCAGAAGTCAAAACTAGTACAATCAATTATGTGCACGTAGCCAATAGTCTTCTCTCAAAGCAGCACACACATGGCTAAGCTCCAAGAACTTTAATGTATCTGTTTTTAGTACATATATCTTTTCACATTTAATAAGGGAGAATTATCATCAGTAATTCTATTTCCACTAAATTCCTAATTAACGAAAATAGCATGGACCATAGTTTAATTGAACCGAATCTGATTTGAGTAAGCTTAAGGTCTGACATGTTCAACTTTCAATATGAATCTAGAACTACACTTTTATATACTCTCCATTTAATACACAACCATTTCAAATGTTATTTGTGAAACATGTCTACATCCGAAATAACTCGCCAAATGTCAGGGCCACGTTAACCCTCGCCAAGGCCCGGTGCAGACGCAATCCGGGGCCCCTACACCACAGTATAATGAGCCATATTCAAAACGCATGAAACAACGCAGGCTACGCGGTTTACTCCAACACAAAAAAGGGTGCGCTGAACCCCCTGCTGAGTTCACCAGTCACAACGCAAGCCATTGGAAGCATAGCCAGCTGACAGAGCGAGATTCTGTGCACTGCCGTTTGGCAGAGTAAACGTCGGATCAGCTAGAACTTCCAAACAGAAGCACAACCAAAAGTCTCTTATTTTTGCTACGTTGCTGCCGACCAATTTGTCGAATCGAAACCGTCGTGGTAAACACGTGTTAAGTAATTTAACCTCCAGTGGCCTTGGAAAGACTGACTGTCAAAGGAAAGTAGCCAAGCCTACTCAGCTGTCGCTTGTCGCAAGGAGGGAATCCCCTTAGCAGCGAACCACAGAAAAGCGAAGATGTCACGAAATCCCCTCAAAATGTACCATATACCAATTAAGAAGTCAGCGGTTTTCATCTAGATGGTGCATTACACTGCAATAGTATGCAATCATTACAGTAATGTTTAGATGTGAATGTGGATGTATCACACAAGTTTTTCCTCCCAGATAAGAGCCACTTGCTAACTGAACAATCTGCGAGTGGTACCCAGGCATGTTTCAACTGAACACAAACCCGAACGCAAAGATAAGGCTACGCTGACAGAGCATCGACATTATTACTGTGCTTTAGGGAAATGGCCATAACAGTGCTTTAGGAAAATGCGACTATATCATTTTAGTGTTTGCTAAATCCTTGGCTTGCCCTATTGTTGTCAGACTGTCATGACTTTGAGTGCTGGTTGGTGCACTTGCTACGCAGCATTATTGTGAACACTTTTTTAATAACACCTCAGAAGTGATCCTCGCCGCGCCATGCAAGACTTGTTTCGCGAATGCAGTTGGGTGCGTGATTTATTTCCCCATGTTTTAACTATAGAATGAGATAAAGTTAGGTTGGTGTGCTGTGCTCTTGTTTGCTTAGCTTACATGATTGCACAAGTCCATGATCGCTATGCAACCATTACAAAAAGCGATTATAACACTGACATTACAAAAATGACTAACGTTGCCAACCTTCTCTTCAATGCGTTAATCCAGCGTTAAGAAGTTTATCCGTACATGCTGAAGCAAGTGCTGACGCCGAGTTTCTCACATCTTTTTTAGACAGTAGCCCATCATCAAACTCAAAAAATATTGACCACCGTTTTCACTGGTGGCACACAACCAGAAGCATCTAACTGAAATGATTATTCCGAAGACCTCCGATTCCTGCGTGCATGCAGAGGCGATTCTAGGCTCAGTAGGGGGGCCACGCGAAAATTAAAAAGAACACTTGTAACAAATCGCCACTACTGCTCACCTGGAATTCGAGACGATTCGTCTAATGAATTGCTGAGAGGGGACCATTCGAACAAAACGTTGGACCATTCGTAGAAGGCATGGGGCGTTTCGTGCAGTACCTGCGGATCTTTCGTAGAAGACCTAAGGACGTTACGTTCAACCCATACAGACCTTTCGTGTAACTGGGCAGACGTTTAGTGTAGTCTGCCTATTTTATTAGCCTATTATTTTTTATATTTTATCAAACTTGTGTGCCTACCACCACAATGCAATGAAAACAAAAATCGAACCATGTAGAAAGTGTGTGCGTGCGTCTCTATTTTTTTAATTATTTTTTTTTATTTTAGTTCAGGCTGCTTTTTTATCATTAGGCCTATTTTATAGCCTATTTTATAAATATACTATATCGTAACGGACTGCCTCTGCCTCCTCCGGAGTGAGATAGCAGCGTTACCCCCTGTGCACTACATGTGCAGCCTATAAAATGGGGTTAATTTCAAATGGCGGGTGAGACTGTCAGGAAGCAAGCCGAGAGAGCAAGAGAGAGGGAACCATGAAGTGTGCCGAGAAGATCACCATTCGCAAGAATCGCTAAAGCCAGACATTGATGTGAGCTGTTCCAAATTGAGACCAAGCGCACAAGTCTGCAAACAAGGATTTTGCAAAAATGCACTACTAAAAATAAGAAAAGATATTCGTTGTGATGATCTGAGTTATTTCTAATGTGTTGATCACTGATTTGTATTCATTTTGGAAAGGTAACGGCAATCTTATTGCTGCCTTACTGGCGCCCATCTCATAACTTAAAACTACAGTTGGTTGCACCGCTACAATATCAACGAAATGTTTTAAAATGTAGGCCTACAACAGTAATGTAAAGGTAAGAGATAATTTATTGTCCACACGTGACTATAAGAAAATATTTTCCTATGGGCGAATAACACCCCCGATGCCGAAGGCGGAGTGCTGTTATTCCGCTTGGAAGGAAATATATTTTCCGTAGTCACGTGTGGACAATACATTATCCCGCTTATCCCGCCTTTACCAACATTAGAAAGCATACAAAGTTAACCAGTAGTTTATAGTAACAGGTTTATTGCCATTGTATAGCGTGCACAAAGAAAGATAGTTCGTGGAACGCTCATAATTTAAAAAGAAAGAAAGGAGTCGCACACTGGAGCTGAATGCAGAATCAAAAACTACTGTAACTGTAAACAAAGCCGAAAAAAGTAAATAAAACCGACAGACAGGGGACAAACATTTCGGGTCTAGCCCATCATCTTCCTTTTCTTCCTTTTCATTATACTGCTCTTGGAATTACGCACCGAGCGATACGCTTAGGATATGACATTGGCCGGACGCCACCCCACCATTACGCTCATAACAAGTAACAGAGTTTGGCTACTTTCTAACGTGTTACAGCCACATTGCGCTTCAAACTGTTTGCAGGCTGCCTCGTTCACTGCGCGATATCTACTAAACTCGGGTTCATAACAGGGTCATTTCTATCTGATCGGCGACAGTATTCCAGATAAAAGTATAGACAACCCAAGCACTGATGTGCGCCCTGACCATCATCATTAGCCTATCATCCTGCTACAGTCTGAACACTGTGCGCCGAATGGTTGGCTGGAGGAGGCAACGCTAGCCTAAAGAGCAGGCTACTTCACCCTTAAGGAAACTATCAACGGACTCCTCACTTGTTAAAACAATACTAGTGTTAATGAAAGATGTCACGACAGCGGCCGGCGGACAGTGACAGTTTGCTTTCTTGAAATAACAACACGTGGACAATAGTGTAGACTTGTGCGCTAAGCGCTGGGGTGGGGCAGGGGCTGCTGAACTGTCTACAAGCTGTCGTGCCGGGACGTAGGCAGTAGGTATCCATTGCGTGCGGCCGGCCGCTTTGGGAACTGTAGGTAAGTTGCATTTGGGTAGGCTATTGCGCGTGTTATAGTTGAATTAAGTAATCGACGAGCCAACGTCCGGCAGCAGTGACTGAGTGTGTAACTTAACTTAACTTTTGTAGGCTACTATCGTCCGAGTGTCTCCAGATTGTGATTCATTTATTCAAAGACGATAGCAGTTTACAGACGCTGCTGGCTGCATGGATATTGTGGGGTTTTTCGCTCCTAATTGTATTTTATGAAATTGTAAAAATAAAACTACCATAACCTTTACTCCTGTTGTCTGTCGTTCCTGAATCGTGGTCTATTTCACCTCTTACAATAGTGTCCAGTCTAGTGAATGATCCTGCATCCATGGCTAATTGGATAAAGCATACTAAGTGGACATGAAAGAAATGCGAAATTAAAACAACAGCGTGTCAATGCAAGCACTTCATTTATTTTTTCCGGGGGCATGATTTTGTTGACAAGTACTTTTTTAACGACTTTAATGAAGATGTCGTGTAGACTGTTTGACGGCCCCTTCCATAGGACAGCATCCATCCATCTCTTCCTCATCTTTACGCGCAACGGTAATAATAACCATTACTTCTCTTGTAGACGTTGCGCGTAATATTTTATTCATTATGGACTTATTTCAAGCAGCATTCAACTGTCCACTCTGCGTGGCTTTGTTGAAAGGGTTGCCTTTGGGTGGATGACTTCCCCTGAACACGGCAGGTCATTTGCATGACAAGACTTCATGCCCATTAGCGAATACTTTAACCCTTCAGGGGTGCCCTGGAAACGGCTGATAAATAAATTATGTAGAATGATATAATAGATATTTGACTAAATTGATAAGTTAATGCTGGTCAGTGGAATATTTCATCTGCTATCTACGCACAATAGCCTAAAGTAAATATAGGTAGCCCCAGTCAGCTGCAACTTCGAACCTAGGTCGTGTGACGTCTCCAAATGTGTTACTTTTCTAAGCTTGTGTGTTATCGGATGCGATGCCATGTTACGGCTTGTTGGTTTGGGGTGCCTTAATTTTTCATTAATTGAAAGGGTGTCTTGCCTAAAAAAAGGTTGAGAAACACTGCAGGAAACAGTCTCTGCAACAGGGACAATGACAAAAGGGATGAATTGCTTGAGGAAATCAAAAGGGACAGAGCGAAGTTATGACAACAAATTGACGTGCACCATTATGCAAGGCTACATGTAGTTATGATGGGTTAACCACTCAGTTACCGTTGCATTAATAATATGTATGATAAAGATGACTTCAGCGCAGGATATCAGAAATAAACAAGACAGCGCAGATGGCTTTTAATTTTTAATATGGCCACATTATGCGTCAATACACCAATGCGTATTAGGCTATTTATCATGAAACCTCAAATCGGAAGTAGCCTTGTACCCAGCACTTTTCAAACCTTACTCGGGTTTATGGTAATTGTCCGGGCCAGCACTTTTGAAATCAAACGGACGCCTTGCCTGCATGACATGTCATTTGCATGATAAGAGCACGGACGATCATGGACATGCGATGGTAGCCTACACACATAGCCACACACGCACACAACACGGTTCAGTTCAACGTTTATTGTCCAGCAAGCGAGCAGCGCAGTACCAACTGATTTGCTCTGGAATCTCGAAATGAAAACCGACTTTTCTTGGGAAAAGTGTTGCAAGAACATTGAACTCATTTAGTAGGCCTATCATTGTGCCAAGCGTGTCGCAATATTGTACTGTGGATGTGTGTTGGGGAGGACATTAACATTAGGCCTATGACAAAACATTATCGGGTAGGATTGAGGATAAATCTTACACGTTTCCTTATTAATGGAAAATTAATTCCATGCTAATTCCAAGTATTCAAGAACCTAAACAATATGCAATTGCTCCACAGTTCAAGGGTTAGGCTATGGATATTGACACCTTTCCTCCGCGATCGCGGATAGCCCCCACCTTTGCGCTTCTCATCTGGCTGTCACGATATGGAACGGGAAAAGACAGTTCAAGACAAGCGGCATGACTGCAATTGTCAATACAGTAGCCTAAAAAACTGTTAACTGTTCAGCGGTGTGTAGTCAAATTATCACAGCGGTGGTAGATGCTTTTATGAAGACCTGGAGGGCAAAAACCAACAGACACAATTGCTGAGTGTGTATGCAGTATTTGTAACGAATGATTCTCCTGCCAGGATAGCATTGGACTACAGAATAACCCATTTACATGTTGAATGTTGAGAGGATGCATTTTGAAAAGTCGAAGACCTATTCACGAGGATATAATAGCTACCTTTCCTTGTCAATGTTCCATGCACTACAAAATATTCCAGAACCTCATCTGTGATAGGCTAAACACAATTTATCCAACAAGCTTGTGGATAATATTGCCACCTTTCCCCTCTCCTGCGGTAGCCAGTTGCCTTCTCAGAAGAAGCAATCTGAATCGGAAAGAGAGAGCACTGTTCAAGACCCGCGGCAAGACTGCAATTGTCATCTGGTTCGTGGTGTCAACCTTCAGCCAAAACGACGACAGACCCTTTTTTTTATAAGATAGACCTACCTTATTCGCAGCAGCCAAAATCAGTCAGACAATAAGTGCTTAACGAGTGTGCAGGGTAGCGAATGCTCTTCTATCAGGGTAAAGTTTGCAATTGGAGAGGGGTGATTGAAGGGCTAAATTAAGTCCGAAATCAAAATGATAAAAAAAATACGGTCGATTTATTTACAATACCCTACATGACAGAAAGAAAACGTGTAGGGGGTCAACTGAAAATACCCATAAACTGAGGACTATAGGCAACGTCAAAGTAAAATACAAACACGACATCAAACAAAGCTTTTTTTTAATGCGGTACACTTCAAACTTCACAAAACCCACTGGTTAACAGCAGGTTTTACGCACACATTTCGAAGCGGTTAATCACAGATGCTGCTCTCTTCCTTGCTCTCCCTTGCACCCCAACGTACACTGGGTTTAATACACCCTGCAATACTGGCAAACTATTATTCAATTACCATTGCATTTGTTCATGCAAAGACCTTTACGCGGCGGAGAGAGAACGCGCTCCTGTGCAGTGTTAACGTAGCGATTTAACTTCTCTCTCTCTCTCTCTCTCTCTCTCTCTCTCTCTCTCTCTCTCTCTCTCTCTCTCTCTCTCTTGCTCTCTCTCTCTCTCTCTCGCTCTCTCTCTCTCTACTGTAGCCATGGGCTTAACACAGGTGCATGGGTTCTGTAATGTTTTCAACACTGTTAGGACCTATATTGTTTTCTGGCTCATGCGCGAACTATTTGTTGTCATTCAGAATCAGAAACATCAAAGTGTCGGGAGACAGCTTTCTCTTGTTGCTGGTGCTTCGCATCTAAAAAGTTAACGGAAAGTCAGAAAACTCGCTGCATGACAATGTGCTCAATGGTCAATAGCCTACTTCTAGATGCACTATAGTCTACAGCCTAGACGCGCGCTGCTCTGATTCAAAGCGAGCACAAGGGTCAATAGCCTACTTCTTGACACATTAAACCGCCCTGCTTTGATTCAAAGCGAGCAGGCTGTGCTTGGTCCCGCCTCTCTGCCCGCAGATGGGAGTAAAGTAACGGCGTAAAAGTGAAAAAAAAAAGCTTCTCAAATATTGTCTAGATAATTGTCAAAAAATGTAAGGGCGTAAACGTAAATTGTCAAAAAATGTAACGACGTGAAAAAAAAGCTTCTCAAATATTGTCTAGATATTTTGTCAAAAAATGTAAGGGCATAAACGTAAATTGTCAAAAAATGTAACGACGGAAACGTTAAAAAAACAACAACATAGCCCTACCAGTTAAAATGAGTAAGTACATTTTATTTATAGATTTACATGTTTAAATCAACAAAAAACAAAACTTAACAGCTGATTTACATATTTAAATAAACAAAACCCTTAAAATGAGCATTAAAAAAGCTGATTTACATTTCTAATATAGGCAGGCTGAAGAAAACCCGTTAAAATGAGCATTAAAAAAGCTGATTTACATTTCTAATATAGGCAGACTGAAGGGACCTTTAGTTGAAACCTAAGGATCTTTAGTTCAATTTTAAGGACCTTTCGTTGGCTTTTGCGGTAGACGGACCATCCTCGACTAAAGATCCCCAGCCTTATACTAATGGTCCAACGTTTTGTTCGAATGGTCCCCTCTCACCAATTCATTCGACGAAAAGACCTGATACGTTCCCCAGCTACAGTCTTGGGGGGCCCGCCCAAGCTGCCTGTCTAGCCTGGTGACAAGATATGCATATGCGCCTCTGCTTGCCTACGGATGGCGAAATGCATCAAAAATACAATTGATTGTCTCAAAATATCGTTTCATATTTTCCAATCTCACGACGTCCGGGGCCCCCTCTAGTGGCGGGGCCCGGTGCTGCAGCACCGGTTGCACCATAGGATAACGCGTCCCTGCCAAATGTGAAGACCCAACTCCTCCTTGCTATTATGCATAGAACCAATTCCTCACCATTCCCAAGAACTTTCAATGCAGATAAGGCCAGGAGACTGAGATGCCAATCCATTAATTGCTTCCTCCTATTAAAGTTGTTGGTTTATAAGAAGTGCTGTTGTATGCAATGAAACATCATCTTGCATGAAAATAAGGCTGATCTCCAAGGCATTTGACTGAGTATTGAACTAAGGCATGGAATGTGTGTCTAAAAAATTGTAGAAGTCAACTTCACTCCTTTTTGTGCTGAAAGGGGCCCAACTAAGATACTGCCAGGGGCAGAGCTATAGGGAGGGTTAGCAGGGTACTTGCCCCTGGGCCCAGGGCCCTTCTGGATTGAGGGTGGGGGCCCTATTGTGAGCTTGGCAAGCTGTATAGGGGGCCCTGTAAGTGTCTTGCCCTGGGGCCCTATGTGCAATTGTTCCGCCACTGGATACTGCAGATAATTCTCTTCCGGATATTAGTCCGCAACTACACTACCACCCTGCTGAATTAAGCACAAGTGAAATTGAATTAAGCAAATTATATGAAAGTTTCAGAGATGGATGTCAGGCTGTGCTTCAACGGGCATTGAAAACACCTTGAATAACAACTTAAAGAGGAAGCAATTCATGGATTGGCCTATCTCAGTCCTCATTGAAAACCTCTTGTAGGCGGTTAAATAACGGCTCAATGCAGACAGGAAGCAATATACAAGTAAGGAGTAGTTGGAACTTCGTATTCACCAAGCTCCGTCTGATTTAGACAGTTTTACAAAGGGACAATTAACAAGGTTTAAGGATTCAAGACCATTAAACGTTTTGGAGTCAATGGGGTGGGTACATACACATAAGCCTGACTGTAGATGGCGCTTTGCGATTGTAAACTCTAAACAAATGAATACAATCGTAATGTGATTAGGAGTTAAAGTCAGCCAGATGGGGGGAGATGATTATTTTATGTTTCCCCATCTGCATCTTGTAAAAGCACCACATTTATTGGTGTTTCTTGGCCCTGAGCGGATGCAGGAGCTGAATCAATTTGTGTGTTGAATTCGTTTTATAGCCTTCTTTAAAACACCTCACCGAGGACACGGGTATTGAACCTTTTTGTGTGGGCTGAGCGTGGTTTTTGCAGTAATGTGAGCTGCGTTTTGCACCTGGATGTAAATGTGATGTTTGTGTGTGGGGAATATAGGGGTGACAAGGTAGTACGAGTATGTGTGTGTGTGTGCCTGCGTGTGTGCCTGCGTGTGTGCCTGCGTGTGTGTGTGTGTGTGTGTGTGTGTGTGTGTGTGTGTGTGTGTGTGTGTGTGTGTGTGTGTGTGTGTGTGTGTGTGTGTGTGTGTGTGTGTGTGTGTGTGTGTGTGTGTGTGTGTCCGTCCCATACTCCTCTACTGAGTGCACCTGCACCCCTGCCACCACATTAGCTATTTCTGCGTCTTACCCTGTGGACCAGCAATCCAAATGGTCTGTGTGTGTGTGTGTGCAGAGTTGCTTCAGGTGTGTGTGTGTGTGTGTGTTGGGGCAGGGATTGGGAGTGATAAAATAGGTGTCAGCTCAGCTGTGACTGCGTGCTGTGTTGATCTTCAGGTTTGTTAAGTGTGTGTCTGTGTCTGTGTGTGTGTGTCTGTGTGTGTGTGTGTGTGTGTGTGCATGGCCGTGGGAAGTAGTTTTTAACAGGGGGGAAAAAAAAGGGGGGGGGGGGGGGCAAGGGAGGTAGACAATGTCGGATGCAAAGGAGATCACGTAAAGAAGGGACAGCCAACGCAGAACCGTGAAATTCAAACAAAAAGCTGCTCAGTCAGTGTTCAGTGCCAATTCAACATGAACTGCTTGCACACAACAACAACAACAACAACAACAACGACGACGACGTTGTAAAGATACCAACAACACACACAACAGGCTATGGCCGGTCAAAATCTGTTTAAGTGGTGACATCTGTGACAGTCATTGCTATGCGGTCATTCCAAAACATTCTCACTTGTTGCAGATTGAGTCCAAACTGAGTAGGCTATGTAAAACGTGTAGAATATGCATTGTCAAGTCCGATCTATTTTCAAGCCTCACGCAACTCTTGCGTCATCTTCAAAACGTGCTATCCACCCCACTATAGTTTTTGCATACATGCAAACATGTACGCAGTGAAATACCATTTGCAGAAATGTTTCCATTAAGAAAAGTAAAAACAACATGATGAGCAGCATGGACACACCGTTTAAAGCGCACGAAAGTTTAAAATGAATAATATCAGTACAACATCTGAGTCCGTCTTCATGGCGCAAGCCATCCTTTAGCCGAACCTACTTCAGCATGAACCAACTTTTTCGCAAGGTAAAAACGTTCAATGTACCAAAGTCACTGTGCCACGGCGGGCAAAATGAATAACCACAGTGCCTTACCTTAAAACGCTGTCTTGGTTTCAAGACTTTCATCACAAATATTCCACTTGAATCCATGGTGTAACACCCAACACGGCTAGCAAGTGGGTGTACTGTAGCTTACACTGTTCGGCTCATTTTCTCACGTTTCTTGTGCCATTTTAACATTACCCCTAATCCAGCAATATGTCATATGTAAAGCTTAATTATGTTGCTTTTGTAACTATTAGGAGGGTAACAAATCAATACAGGAAAATCCCACGACATGTACGCCTCTCAAAACAGAAATGAAATGTTTACTGTTGCATCAGAGTTCTCGCGGGAGTAAAATGGATGACGTAGGCCTTGAGCTACGGGATGCCTTGGGGGACACACAGGTTTGGTTCACCTTAACCACAGATAGGCCTACCTTAACCAAGGGGCGTTGTGAGAAATAGGCTTCTGCTTAACCCGTCAATAAAACTAGCAGTCAGTAGATGGCGACTGTGTACTGCAAATACCAGGCAAAACATCGAGGACCACTATTATAGTAATTCAGACCAGCACGGCCTAGATGCCCATGCATTTCACCTTTTGTTCAAAGCAGGCACAAGATTGTCGTTTAAACACGCAAACTTGAAAACTCACAATAACGTTCGTTCAATAAATCACTTTGATTTGAATATTGACTAATTCCACGTGATCGTTAAAACAAATAAGGCCTACGTCTTTATTTCCCCTGCGACTTGACAAGGAATTTGAATATGCCTAATTTGGCATAGGCCTACCATTAAGCCGGTAGGTACGGGCTACACACACTCGAGATGGAATGTTGGGCTTCAAGATGCGTGTTCGATTCCCGATCGGAGCAGGCAATATGTTATCACGATACATTTTTGTTCTTGCTCCTCCTGATCCCGCAATGCACATTTCTTCTGCACCCCCTGCACCCCAAGCTCCCACAGCAGGGGGTGCAGCTGCACCCCCTGCACCCCTAGTTCCCACGGCTATGTGTGTGTGTGTGTGTGTGTGTGTGTGTGTGTGTGTGTGTCTGTGTGTGTGTGTGTGTGTGCGCGCAACTGCGCGCGCCTGTGTGTGTGCACACATGTTGATGTTGAAGTGGGTTGGCAGGCCTCCTATGACTAAGTGCTGACTAACAGCACGTCTAAATCAATACCAGTCACAGCCACAGGAATAGAGTGCATCTCTGCTCACATTTCACCCATTTTCCATCGCCTGGTGGTTTTGGTGTTTGCGTGTATACATATGTGTGTGTGTTTCTGCGTTTCTGCGGCTGTGCGTGTGTGTGTGCGCGCGTGTCTGTGGCTGTGTGTGTGTGCATGTATGAGAGTGTGTGTGTGCGTGTGTGTGAGGGAGTGTGTGTCACATTGACGTGAATCGCCACTCATATTGAGTTTGAGTAATTAGAGTGCGTGTCTTTGGCAGCGGGAGGTGGAGGGTGATGAGCAAGAGAGGGGTGAAGTTTCCTCAGCCTCGTCGCGCGCGTGTGTGCGCGCGTGTGTGCGTGTGTGTGTGCGTGTGTGCGTGTGTGTGTGTGTGTGTGTGTGTGCTTGTCTGTATGTGTGTGTGTGTGTGTGTGTGTGTGAGAGAAGGAGAGCTAGAGCCTCGGCAGGTGTGCTGCAGGTGGTTTGACGCCTCGCGCTGTGCCGCGTATCTGGCCTCCTCTCACGCTGGGGTTTGATCTTCAGGTGTCTTGGCAGCCTTCCTCTGCCAGAGCTGTGGTAAAGGGGCCCCTGTCAAACTAAATTAAACCGTACTACTCAAACTACTCGCTGGAAGTCTTCGTGCTACTATCGCCCTGTGAAGTTTCTGGCCATCTTTGCAGAAGATTTTGCATTCCTAATAAGTTCTTAATTTGTTCAAGTTTTGTTCACGTCTTGAGGTGAGAGTTTTTCAAATTGACTAAAGTAATTATAGATGCTTCGTTTGGTTTGTGTATGCGTGTCTGTTTTGCTAAGTGTCTCGCCTATTGTGACTAAGAGCAGGGGTGGGTTTTTTTCCGGAAATCTCAGGCCCTGGGCAACAATTTTGACAATTTTACATATATTTACTATATATTTTCAGGGTTCCCACTGGTGCTTGAATTCCTTGAAAGTGCTTGAATTTCAATTAAATGATTTCAAGGTCGTGAAAGTGCTTGAATTTTTGGTGAAATGCTTGAAATTTGTGTCAAGTCAAACTCAGTATTAAGCCAAATAATAGAAATAAATTGTTCAGGTACATACATTTTAGGGTGTCGAATGGCAAATCCCATCTGACATCTCACTACCTCAGATTTTTGATTAGAATGCAGGAAATTGCTTCTTAAAAACACAACATTTTCTGGGGGAGGACCCCCACACCCCCTTCCTGTGACCTATTGAAGGTGCTGGAAGACTGACAATTTGGTGCTTGAAGGTGCTTGAAAAGTGCTTGAATTTGTTCATAAAAAAGGTGTGGGAACCCTGTATTTTTTATGTTTTATATTGTATTTCACATGGAACAGCACAACACAGGGTACATTCCATTCTCCTAACTCTGGTCTTCGACTAGTGCTTGTGGCTTTGGAACCAGCTTCCAGATGATGTAAAAAATGCACCCACTATTGATAGCTTTAAATCTAGACTCAAGACAAAGCTGTTCTCAGATGCTTTCCCCTAGCTCAAAATCTTATCTTTTTATTTTTTTATTTTATTTTTTATTTTATTATTATTATCATTTTACCTTATGTTTTATCTTAATGTTTTAAATGTTCTTTGACTCTAATTTATTTCCTTCTTTCTACCATGTTTCCTTTCTTTTTTGCATTTGTTAATCTTGTGAAGCACATTGAGTTGCACCTGTGTATGAAATGCGCTATACAAATAAACTTGCCTTGCCTTGCCATTCCTTGTGCTTGTGGCCTTGCGCATTGCTGATGCCCTGCCTCCGTGGAGAAAGCAATATCGTTTCCTCCCTGTCAGCCTAGCCGCAACTTTTTGGGGGCTTTTCCCCATTTAGCATCCTGATTGCAAATGAGAAAATGACCTTTGAATTGCGCTTTTGCGAGATATTAAATTAAACTTCTGTCGTCAGTGAAGTCTTGCAATGTCATCGCAAGGCCACAAGCACAAGGGAGGACGGGAGTTGGGATGATGGAAAGAGCCATAGCCTTCCCAGTCGTGATGTTGCACGTCTCTGATACTGGCTAAGCCGAGTGTCTTTGTAGCATTGTGCTGCATCATCCCTTGATAGCCACTCACTCACACACGCACGCACGCGCGCGCACACACACACACTTACAAACAGAGCCAAGTACGGGGTGCCCTTGAGCAAGGCACCAAACCCCCAACTGCTACTCTGTGAGTGAATTAATGGCAGCCCTTGTGCTCTATGCCTGCATTGGTGTGTGTATGTGCGTAAAATCTATGAGCTCTCTCCTCCATGTGTGTGCGCGCACGTGTGTGTGTGTGCCTGTGCGTGTGTGTGTAGGCTCCCTACTGCAATGTGAATGTATGTGTTTAGGTTAAATGCAAAGGACAAATGATCCCTGTTGGACAATGAAGTTAGCTTCACTTCCTATGAGAGTAAGCCAGCATCTCTGCGATGCAGCAGTGAGATGGTCAATAGTGTTCTTAGTGTTCAGTAGTGTTTCCTTTTTGTTTCAGACATGTAAAAGGTTTATCTTTTACTTGACATGTCTCGACAGTGAAACATGAACATTTAAATATTTAAAGCACCTTGCACATCAACATCCTCTAATGAAGACGGAAGTGTCACCATCGAATGATGAAGTCTGAAACAAAGGGAAACTTAAAGAACTGATTTGATAACAGTCAGTAGTGTTGTTTTATTGTGGTGTGCAGTATCTCTTTAACAGGTTCATCTAGCTTCATTTCCTAGGTGTCTGTGGACCTAGATTGAGAGTTTAGGAAGACAGTTTAAACTTGAGCAGCTTCTTGGAAGCGAGCTTTTTGGTGCAGTGCAGTGGCATGCAGTGACAGAATAGCATCGGGGCAGTGGCGAGACGCGTTCCCTTGAACCCTTGGTGAAACCACCACGTCTGGTCAGGGCAGCTTCTGCTTTAGCGTTAGCGTTAGCGTCCATGAGCCGTCTGACAGCTGGCTGGCACCTCGGCAGACTTGGTGCCCCGATGCCGCTTTGATGACGCCGCTCCCTCAAATCTTTATGTTCAGTGAGGACCTTTGTGTGTGAGAAGAGCCCTTGTGTAACTTTTTTGAAAAAGAAGTATGCACGCACGCACGCACGTACACACAGGCGCGCGCACACACTCAGGCACACACTATACACTTTTTGAAGTTTTGTTTTGTTTTTGTTTTTCAACTTTTTTTATCTTTTGAAGCTAGCGTAAAAAAGCACCCTTCTAATGCGCACACACACACGCGCACACACACACACTCAAGGACACACAGGAATGGAAGAGTACAGAGCGTGTGTCCTGCTCTGTAAGGACACTGTGTGTCAGGCAGAGGTTGCGCTAGACTTTTTCACAGTCCGTCATTTTGACGGACACGGTCGAAAAAAATCCGTCATCACCTATTTTTTAAATTCTCCACCTGGTTTCTCAATGTGGGGCGTCACGACCCCGCACCGAGAACAACACATGCGCGATTGCGGCCAATTGAGAGTAAACCGCTGTGAATACACCCCCTTTCACTCGACATTCATTCTCCAACTTCGAGGATGGAGTCAATTTTGCTGTCCACTTTCTCTCTCTGCCTCCCTCATTGCACTGTTTAAAAAGCTGCAGATATCTCTCATGACGCGCGTCTGATTCAGTGTTCAGCGCTATGGTCACCACAAGCACTTTTTTAAAAGACGCGTGCAGGGCTTTATCCAACAGCTGTCAGTCACTCGTTTTGCTCTGATTAATGCACCGATTGTAATACATAGGGGCAGTGTTAAATAATATTCGCGTTGGACTTCACATGCACGATGGAAAGGAAAGCCGTCTTGAAGCAGAAAGGTGTAGCCCAGACAGTAGATAAAGGCACTGAAGCCTACAACAGGAAGACGACCAGATTTCGCAAAACTTTGTTGAAAAATGTCAGCGACGGTAAAGGGAGCCTCTCTATACGTAGCCCCAATCGGCTTATGTTGGCTCTGGGATGCGCGGTAAAGTTGTCTGAATAAAAAAAAATATCGCCTATAATGGGTGAACCAGCTATCGAAATGAGAGAAGGTTAGCCGTTTCTGGCAACGTTTGCCAAGTTGTAGGCCCTAAGTTGCGTTGCCTGGTAATATTTAGGCGTTTTTATTAGTTAATTGTCCTGAAGACGTTTTAGACCTGCGTTGCCTTTGAGTGAAGGTTCTGCCTAGCAAATGCTATTCGTATATTTGTTTATGTTTCAAGCGAGGAGTTATGAAACAATGCTTCTATGAAGGGCGATAGAGGGACAACTTCATTGGCAGAAAATCAGATAGTCGGTAAGTTGGTAGGCCTAGGTCTACAAATAGTTCTGAATCTTAATGTCGAAGTCACACCTGTATGGTGGCAATGTCTTAGTTATTTTAATTCATTTTGAGCAAGCCCAGAGGCGCGCGCTCTGCTGCAGCCAGCCGCACAGCCCAGCTGCGGTGCATGGTATGACAAGCAGGGAGAGAGGGAGAAAGGCAAACGATAGTAGCATGAAATTATCTGCACTGATTGAAATGCATATTTGCTCTACTCGATAGAGGTGTCGGCCTACTCAAACTTTTGATTTATTTATCATCACCTGAATATTGATCTGTCAAAATGACGGATAGGTTTCAGAATTTTCCGTCATCCTTCAAAAAAATCGGTCAATGACAGACATTTGTCGGTTAACGCAACCTCTGGTGTCAGGAGGCTTGTTCTGTGTGCCGTGTTCTCTGTGTATCTATAATGGACCATCACACACTCAGCACTGTCTGCAGATGGGGAGGCCAGATAAGTGCATTTAATCCTCTGCTACAGGGGTTTGTGTGTGTGGGAGTGTGTGTGCGCGTGTGCCTGTTCGCATGTCTTTGTCCTTGCGTGTTTGTGCAGGTGCGTGTGTGTGTGTGTGTGTGTGCGTGTGTTTGCCTCTCGACACTTTTACGTTAGAGCCACTGGAGTAAGACACACACACACACACACACACACACACACACACACACACACACACACACACACACGCACGCACGCACGCGCGCGCGCTGCACTGGGGTGTCTGATGTTATCTACACCATCTTAAGTCTTGGGATTGGGATTCTAGTATCAATGTGAACACATACACACACACACACACACACACACACACACACGCACACACTTACACACATATTCATACACACACACACATACACGCACGCATACACACACACATGCGCGCACACACGCATGCACATACACACACTTCTGCTTTGGGATCACTGCACACCGTAGTTTGCAATTACTTGTTAGTCAAACTGCAGGAAGGAAGGTTTATGGAGTAGGGTGCATCTAGCCTGGTCCTGACCATCCCATAATACTACCATTTCATTTCGTATTCATGGTCTGGAGGTTGTTTGATCTGACGCGATTGCAGGAAGCCGGAAGGAAATGTTCAGAAAAATCAGGATAAGTTGTTGAACAAACATGTCTGATGTCTATCTTTGGCGATGTAGGACCGTTTAATAGACATGTCTGACAGAACATCCTACCGTAGGATAAAATACAATGTATAAAAAATACCGTTTGTCAGAATACCGGCCAAATCCTACCGCTCAACATCGCTCCATAGAAAACAGTTACTAGACGTTGTGCGGAGCCAAGCCTCTTGGCGAAAGTACGTAGTATGATGAGCGAGGCTAGGGTGCATCAAACGGCGCAAGTTTTTGAAATAAGTTGATTGTTTTAAAACACTTTTTACTGATGTCGCATAAATCGGCTATTCACTGCCATTCAACATTTCAGCCTATTGTGCCACTCTTTAACATGGATCAACTTTGCTAGAAATTGGCAGGATATTGGGATTGTGCAAAGGAACAATACCACAAGAGCAGAGTGGGATTTTGCAAAGTGTTCACTTTCAAAGGGCGTTTGATGCACCCTAGTACGGAGGTTCAGCCTGTTTTTTATATGATGTGAGAGAAACAATATCAATATTTATATGTTTTATTAATACGTTTTCTATTGTAAAGTATCGATTGGCACTAGGAAATGAACAGCTTGGAGAAAGAGATCTTTTTGGTAGCTCTACAAACTCGTTTTGCACTCTGGTGGGCAGTCCAGATTGTTTGTGTTCTGTGCTGCATCTCAACCATTTATCCACCTGCCCTCCACTTATCTCCATCCACTCTCCTCTCCATTTTCTATTATTTGCTCTCTTTTTTTTTTACCTTGATTTTCTTCGCATTTCTCCCATCATCTGCTTTCATCCACTCTCATGTATTCCCCCCCACCGCTCTCCTCTTTTTTCCCTCTTCTGTTTGTTCTCTCCTCTTCTCTTCTCTTCTCGTTCTGTCCAGCAGGTTGGCTAGTTCGTCAGCAGGGACCTCATCATGATGCAGCCATATCAGCCCCTCACTGGGGAGGGAGGGAGAGAGAGAGGGAGAGAGGGAGAGAGGGAGGGAGGGAGAGAGAGAGAGAGAGAGAGAGAGAGAGAGAGAGGGAGAGAGAGAGAGAGAGAGAGGGAGAGAGGGAGGGAGAGAGAGAGAGAGAGAGAGAGAGAGAGAGAGAGAGAGAGAGAGAGACTGAAGAAGGGGAAGAGGATATGAAAAAGAGGGATAGATGAGGGAGATTAAGGGCAAAAAACAAATGGGAGCAATAGAGGAGAAAGAGGGTGAACAGTATGCTATAGAGAGAGGGATAGAGGAGAGAGAGCGAGAGATTAAGTGAGGGTGGCAGAAGTGTTGGTCCTCTTGTTATTGTGTATCTTAATGGCTTCCCCAGTGACGGGCAGCCCAAGTACCAAACACATGCAGTGCTGTAGAAAACTATGTGTGCATCTGTGTGCGTGCGTGCGTGTATGCGTCTGTGTGTATACGTTTGTGTTGAGTATAGGTTTGTTCTTCCTCCCGCTTCTATGCTCTTCCCTCTCCTGAGTCTCCCTGACCTTTGAACTCTGACATCTCACCTCCCATCCCCATGGCAATGGCACGGTTTGCTACATGTGTGTTTGGCCATTAAGTCGCAATGTTAGTGAGGTGTCCAGAGACTGTGTGTGTGTGTGTGTGTGTGTGTGTGTGTGTGTGTGTGTGTGTGTGTGTGTGTGTGTGTGTGTGTGTGTGTGTGTGTGTGTGTGTGTGTGTGTGTGTGTGTGTGTGTGTGTGTGTGTACGCGCCTGTGTGCGCGTGTCTGTGTGTAGTCAAAACTTAATTTGCATATAGCGCATTTCATACATGGACTGAATGTGATTGGAGAATTTTTTTTCCAAAAAAACAAATTTGAAGTAAGAATAAATGGAAACTATCGCATAGAACACTTGCTGGTATAAATTGAGATTTTGTCTTTGTGTGTGTGCGTGCGCGCGTGTGTGTTTGGTTGTTGTGTTGCCCGCTCATTTGTTTTTATATGAGAATAAAAACGGCACCATAATGCCACCGTGTTGCCATTAGCAGCCAGGTGGTGGAGACGGAGGCGTTTCCCCGTAGCGATCAGCGGTGATCAAAACACATTGTGCTGCTTTTCATCTCGACTCTTTAGTTCTCTCAGCGAGTGGGAGGGCTGTTACACCCTTGTTACCTGTCCCCGACAGATTGGCAGCGCTTTACATGTAGACACTGTAGACACATGCGGAATATTTGATTTGGACAAGCAAGTACTAAGATTGGCAGGGCTTACATGTAGACACAGACGCCTGCAGAATATTTTATTTGGACAAGCAAGTACCATGGTGGAAAAAAATAGATGAATATCCTGACATACTGCAAAGGTAAAGAAGTACAGGTTAAAGGGGACATCTTTTGTTGATGGAAAGACTGTCGATGGACGTTGTTAAAAAAAGACTGTGTGTGTGTGTGTGTGGGGGGGATGGGGATGTTTACAAAGTAATTTGACATGCCAGTGTTAAGAAAATTGCTGTGGCTGCTTGTGTGTGAGAGAAGAGCAGAAAGAACACGTGTGACTTTGGTAATGCTCGGAAATCATGAAATAAATACACAGGAACACACCTGCCTTTTTGGCTGTTTTCACAGTATGCAAGCATATGAAAGACTAGTTGATGCTGTTTCCAGTCATTGTGTGGACGGGACGAGCTGTAGCTGCCCTCA
>NC_085874.1:30533195-30558195 GCF_034702125.1 Engraulis encrasicolus
AATTGCTCGCCTGTGAGGAGCCGCAGACTTGCTCCCACTTAAAATTCCATTTGTCCAAATTAGCATCTGAGTGACACTTAAAGAAGTTCGCGGCCAGAAGCCTCTGTGTGTTTGCGTGCGTGCGTGTGTGTGAGATACTTTAAGAAGCCAAAAGCCATTCTCCCGGGCATTCCGCACCAGAAAGACACCGTCCACCCAGTCTGTGTATGTGCGTGCGCATGCATGCTAGGAAGGCTCCAGAAACGCCTGTCAAATATATGCTGCCTGACTTTAATCATAGGAGCAAGTAAGGGAATTCACACACCTTGGATGCCGATGCAATAGTGTACTTTTATTGCATGAGTAAAACATTTTTTTCTGTGCTACCCAACTGAACAGTGCAAACGTTTCGGTCTCAGTCAGACCATCCTCAGTACATCCTCAGTGGCTTTAATCCCTCATTGTGTCCGAGTGTGTATTTTTTATGTATGTGTGTCTGTTTGTGACCGAGAAAGTGTGTGTCTGTGTGTCTGTCTGTCTGTCTGTCTGTCTGTCTGTCTGTCTGTCTGTCTGTCTGTCTCTGTGCATATGCCCACACATGAAAGCTCTTCATCTGTCAGCATGTATTTGTGCTCCTTGACTTTGGTATTTATTAAATGGATTTTCCCCTAATGCAACATACTGTAACCACGGGAGTGTAGCGCAAAGCCAATTAAGCACTCTGAGGCCGTTTATCTGGAAAAACCTCAACCAAAGCCACAACTCTGGTTGCCCTCATATGCATAATAGCCAGATAATGGCCCTGCACCTAAATATCATGGCTGCATTTACCTATGCTCAAGTATTGCACACAATATTTATATATTTTATGGTGGTGGTGATGAAATATGCATGCAGTGTGTGTTCATATTGCTCTGGTATGGCGGGTTTAGGTTGTTTGGTAAGTGGGTAAGGGGGGATGTTGATTGCATACTTGTGAGATGGGGATTTATGTGTGGAGTTGCCAAGGACAAGGAGTTTGAGTGGGCGTGCGTGCATGTGCATGTGTTTGTGTGTGTGTGTGTGTGTGTGTGTGTGTGTGCTCGCTCGCGTGTGTGTGTGTGCGCGCGCGTGTGCGTGTGTGTGCGCGTGTGCGTGTGTGTGCGCGTGTGTGTGTGCTGGCTAACCCTAAATCTGAGAAAAAAAGAGAAATTGTGTGTGCATTCATGTCTGGTAATCAGGAGAGTATTGATTTTAAATGGGGTGCAGCACACATACTAACAAACATGAACAGGATAAATGTAAATTTGCAAAAGACTGACTTGCAAATTGCACATAAATCTCACATAGACTCAGCCAGGCTCATTTCCAATGGATGATGTGTTTTAAATTGTTGGCTTGGGCTAATGCTGCATTCAAAGGCAGTGTAACCCTAATGAGAAGCTGCAGTGCTTGATGAAACATATCTGCACTGATGGTGTTGAGGGCTGTGGGGTTGTTTGTACAGTTTGTTTACCCGTGTGTATTTATGCGAATGACTCATCAGTCTGTTTGTTTGTGTGTTTGTTTACTTGTGTCTGTGCCCATAGGCCATGGAGAGGCGAGTGCGGCATTTCGAAACATTCCTGTAAAAGAGGTGCGAGCGGAGCGGATTGGAGCGGAGCGGACTTCAGCGCACCGTACCACGGACTCTCCGAGCAGAGAGAAGACCAGCCTACTGAGCCACAAAACCCTGCCCCCTTCAAGACTCCACACAGAGAAGCGCCGCCTCTCTTCTCCACGGCGTGCAGGTTGTACTGTCGAAGTCTTAAACGAGGACAACCGAAAACTTAAACAAATCAAACGAGGACAAGAACGGCACACGGACAAATGGAGGGAGGGAGGGGGAGAGAGAGTGGGAGGGTGAACAAGAGGAAGTGAGAGACGTGGGGGGGGGGGGGAGAGAAAGAAAGAAGAAGAGGAGGATATGGTGAACTTGGTGCTATCGTCTCAGGTACTCTGGACAGAATCAACAGAACCAAACGCAGCTCAGTCTTTCATAAAAAAAAAAGAAAAAACATTCTCTTTCTGTTTCATAGACATATACACACACACACACACACACAAACACACAACAGCAACAACAACAACAAACACACTCATGCCAACGTCGACTGGCATTCTTGGTGCTATTGGGTGCTTCTGGGTGCTATCATTCTGTTTGCTGCTCCTCTCGTTTTCTCCTCAGATGACAAAAACAGGAAACAAAACAAAAAAATGTCAACAAGAAAAGGCAAAAGACAAAAAAGAACAACGCAGAAGATTGTGTGATGTCACAGCGCTCACCTGCCTCTATCTAATGTGACGAGAAGTTCTCACAAGTGCACACACACACACACACCCACACACCCGCACACACACACTCTCTCTCTCTCTCTCTCTCTCTCTCTCTCTCTCTCTCTCTCTCTCTCTCTCTCTCTCTCTCTCTCACACACACAAACTCACACAGACGCACGCACACGCACACATACGCACACACACTCACACAGACTGGCACAATTGTTCACCAGCAGTTTCATATCCTCTTTTTCATAGCAGGGATTGGTTTATGGCATCGTTTTTTACAGTTATGGCACCCTATCCCCTGCAAAAACCCCTTCTGCCACTTCTCTCAACCAGTCAAACCCACACATTTGCCCGCCACCCCTTTTTTTCTACCCCCTTCGGAAGCCTACAAATACATTGTTGCTAAAATACCATTTCACTGATGACTTTATTTGGGGAAGAAAATTTGTTTTGTTTTTTTTGTTTGTTTTGTTGAAAATGTTGGGTAGTATTATCCATTGTCATTGTCTTTAGCAGATATCCCGTCACACTTGCATATGGCATTAACCTCAGAGAGCTTCTGATTGGATTCTGCGTTTAAAAATATATATCTGTAGTGAAATTATAACTATTTATTATTTAGCGGATTTCGCCAGAGCTGTGAGGTGAAGGTTTTTGATTAGTTTAACGACAGGTTTGCTTACAAGATGACCTTATGACCTGTTGGGCTGACCCTGTGACCTTCATATGACCCTCATGTCACCTTGACAAGATGACCTTTGCTACTGTTTGTAGGTATTGTAGCCAAATTGTGACTAAGATTAACAGTTTTCAGAAGGGTTGAGCATGTACTATGATAGTAGTGTTGCTCTTTGACTTAGACCACACACACACACACACACACACACACACACACACACACACACACACACACACACACACACACACACACACACACACACAGTGTCAAGCACCGCGTGAATGTAGTCATATCAGCCCATCAAACACACTTATGCACATAACAGCCAACACACACACACACACACACACACACACACACACACACACACACACCAACTAAAATCTACTAAAATTTGTTTAGCTCTTTCTTGGGCCTCGGTGGAGTAATGGCATGTAAAGACTGGTGCTTAGAAACTAGTGTGTCTAGACAAGCTTAGATAGATCACTATTAGTGGCCATCATTAACACACACACACACACACACACACACACACACACTGCAAAACGAGCAATTGTATAGTAATATTTCCATATTGAGAAAATATATATGTTTTGTTGGCTGATGACATGCCCCCAAAATAGCCGTTGTTCATTCTCTCCGATTGCATTGTTTTATATTTTGTAATGCCTGATTCTTCATCTGTATTTCCTTTTGTTGATTTCGTCTTTTGGGTTCTCTCCTCTGTCACTCAGTCAGACAGCCAGTTTTAGCCAAGTGCTTACAGTACGTTTGTGTGGCACTTTGACGTCTCACCTCCTCTTTCTCCTCTCCCTCCTCTTCTCGTCCTTCTCCATCCACTGCTCCTCTTCCATCCTTTATGGCACTTATCTTCCCCCCTCATCCCTCAACTCCTGACCTCATCTTCCTCTTCCTCCTTACCACCTCCTCCTCCTCCTCCTCCTCCTCCTCCTCACTCTTCTTATTTCTTTTCCCTTTGTCCCTGTGTCCCCTTCCACTACTTGCTGTCTGGTCTCCTCCTCTTCATTTTCCTCCTCCTCTTCTTCTTCTTCCACCTCCTGGTCCTCTTTTCCTCCTCCTTCTCCAGTCTCCTCATCTTCCTCTCTTTTTAGTATTCCTCCTACCTCTTCTTCTTCTCCTCCTCCTCGTCTTCTCCCTCTCCTCCTCCTCCTCCTCCTCCTCCTCCTCCTCCACTTCTTGCTCTATCATCCTCTGTGGAAGTAGGCTAGAAGGGTGCTACAGTCTCCTCACATCTCAACCAATGAGCATACAGTATAGCGGCAGTTCGACAGGAGAGTGCAAACACATGGCTACCTCGTCCATCTGCCCTCACCAAGAGAGGAGTTCCAGCTGTGCGTGTGCCAGAGAGGTTTCATTGGTGCCCTCAGTCTATTCCCACAAATAGGAAAACACACACACATACACACAAACACACCAAATCTCCACAAAACTACAGCTGTTACGAATGCCAGACGTTTGAATTTGCCCTACCATGCACACACACACACACACACACACACACACACACACACACACACACACACACACACACACACACACACACACACACACACAAACTTTCATTTTTCTCCTTCAATCGTTCCCTCTGTCCCTTCATCCTTCTTTCTGTCGTTCATCTATAATATTTATTAACAGGATGATTATACGCAGTGTTTTACAGTCTAATATACAGTAAATCTTTTTGTACTTTTTTTTTATAAGGCAACTAATTGGAAAGAAAAAAAAACATTGTTACTGGAGTTTTAAAGTTTGTGCTTGAACAGCGAACTAGCACATTGATGTAGCAGGTGTACAATTTTTGTCTGTTTTGTTTATTATGTTTGTTCATTATGTTTGTATGTCTTCTAGAGGGAAAGATGAGAGGTTTACATGGTCTCAGGTGTCTCTTTTTTTTCTTAATCGGTTGGCCGCCATCTTGCAGTAATGGGTGGCCCAACTCTTTGGGTGCAAATCAGTTCAACAAACTCTGACGTTTGATTTGTGACTTGTTGACTTGGCTTCAGTCTGTTATATATTGCATGTTGTTTTAACATTCAAAATAAAAATGTGATATATCTGACGTATAGGACTTGTGGTCAAACCAATTTTGAAACATGTACAAATGTCCTCATATGTAACCAGGCTTGTTTGTCTTACCAGATCACGGTTGTATGTTGAATGCTGAATGAAAGTCCAATGTAGAACTGACTTGACACAAGTCAACAATGAGGCACAAGGTCAAAGGAGGGAGGAAAGGACGCGAGTTTGGCGAATTGATTTGCGCCCTTGGCCAGCTGTGCATCACGGTCAGGTGCCATCTTGGATTGATCTATTTATTCCTTCTGATGTAATTTACAATGGTTTTGATGACATGATTTCATGACTTTCTTTGCATTTGGAGTTTGCTATTATTTGGGTTGTGTTTTTACTTGCGTTTTTTTTGGTAACAGACTGCTGGACAGAAGGACGAAGCTGAGTGTCAAGCTAATACAAGTTAGAATTAAATAGCAACAGACACACACACACACACAAAATCTCTCTCTCTCTCTCTCTCTCTCTCTCTCTCTCTCTCTCTCTCTCTCTCTCTCCTCTCTCTCTCCAGTAACACACACACACACGCAAAGCATAGCACATGCTCCCAGACTAAGCCCTGTAGTGTGTCAGTGTAGTGTTCTAATTCCTACTGTGATTTCCTCTGAGCCTCGTGGCCCTCACACACAGACTCACGCAATACAACACACTTTGGAGTGAGAGTCACGAGGCACTCTCATAGACACACCAACTTACTAATGTGAACATGGCGCATGGACCAGGTTTGTCCTGCTGTCCTTTACTCATTTGGATAGATACAGCATTGTTCTTACCAGTGTAAATAGAAAGGGTCAGGACGAATCTGTGTGTATTTTGGACAAAAGACATGTGCGCGCGTACACACACACTCACACACACACACACACTCAAACACACACTCAAACACATTATCAGTTTGACGCGATTGCATGGTGAAATCTGTCGTTTAGAAAGGTCATTATGCAGGTTGTCTTCACTGCTCTCCCTCGCCTGTATTTCAAAGCAGTGAAACCTCCGGCCTAAAGTCACCCGCAGCTGGCCCAGACCTGGAGCAATCTCATTCAAACTCACCTGTAGTGGGTATCCTGCAGCAGTGATCCAGATGAGCAGGGGCACAGGTGTGTGTGTGTGTGTGTGTGTGTGTGTGCGTGGAGTAGGACTGATTGCAGAGTAGGTGTGTGTGTGTGTGTGTGTGTGTGTGTGCGTGCGTGCGTGCGTGCGTGCGTGCGTGTGTGTGTGTGTGCGTGCGTGCGTGCGTGCGTGCGTGCGTGCGTGCGTGCGTGCGTGCGTGCGTGCGTGCGTGCGTATGTGTGTGCGCACGCGCTTGTGTGTGTGCGTGGAGTAGGACTGATTGCAGAGTAGGTATAGGTCCTTTGTCCAGTAGCCAGAGCCATGTTTGCTTTTTTCCATGTTTGTTTCCTTCAAAAATGTAACTTAATATCACATTAGAAAATATGCTCTCTATGCCGATGTAGTTTTGTTGGGGTTGGGGTGATTTTTTTGCTCTTTTTTTGTGTGCATTTCCGAGATATGTTTATGGTATGATTTATGATATGATTTATGAACTCTTATGTTTTGTTTTTTTTTGCTTTTCATCTCTAGAGTCCCTAATGAAAACCTCTAAAGTCTCTTTCTCTTTCCCTCCCAGCATTAATTTCGTGGAGTTTTGAACTGCAAACATTTTACTGTAATTTCACGAAAGATTTTAAAGAAACTGCTGTGACATACTTGAAATAAAGGTGCAAATTTGTTGTTCATGTTAAAGCGCTTTCCATTTTCATTTTTTTTTGTATGACCTTCTGTTTTGTTTTCATTTCTTTTTTTTTTTTTTGCATTAAAACACCTGGCTTGTGAATCAATAAAATGCGTTTGAATTCCTATATATGACCTCCGACCTATTACTATCCTATACATCACTGATGGGCAACCTGTATTCATTAGTTGCATTATCCAGTGCCACATATTCCTGTTTTAACCCTATACTGCACGGTGTTGCCATATGGCAACATACCATTCTTTTGGCATTTCCTGGTATTTAAATATAAATAATAGATACTGATTGGTTTTCATATTGAAAGTGTGGCCTTGTTTTATCCAATTATGTGGTTTCTTGACATCACCTGACACCACACACTGCCCCAGGCTCGCTCTTTCCCTCACTGTACATGAGCGTGTGTCCTTGACAGATTGCTCTGGCATTGGCCAAGATTTTTCACACTTTTTGCAATATTTACAAAATTTAAAAAAAAATTGGGATGATCTACAGTTAGTCATGATCTGTTTTCACCATTTGTTTTGTTTTCAACTAAAATTATTTCCATTTTATGTTGAAAAATAGGTATGTTGCCATACGGCAACATTGTGCGGTAATGGAACAAGACAGTCAATAGGGAAAGTGTATTGATACAAATACCCAATTCTAATTGATTGATTAATTGATTTATTTATTGATTGAATGATTGATAACTGATAATATTTATAATTAGTGTAAATGGCAGTCTGTAATGAACATTAAAAATGTTATAATAGGTGTACAGAACTGTTTTATGAGCTTTCACTCTGAGTACATGCAGAAAAGCGAACAAGGCCTATGCAGCCTCCCCAGACTGCCAGAGGTATACCACAAAAATCCCCAAACCCCAGATTAGAGCATAAAGCTATTGTCATCTTGACCATTTGAAGCCTCCAAAATGTTTTGACTTCATGTGTATGTTATAATTAGGCTAATTAGCACACAACGTTTGTGCAAATCTGTCAACCCGATCAAAAATTATTGTACAAAGTCAACCATTTTGAAAGTCAGCCATTTTAAAAGCATAATCTCGAAATTTCAAACAGCCCATAAACCAATTATATTATTAACACACAAGATTTACTGCAAATCCAAGCACCCATTGAAAAGTTGTGGCGTAAACAAAAGGTAGGCCGTCTCGAAAGATTGCCAACTTCAAAGTCAGCCATCTTGAAATTCAGCTATCTTGAAAGCACTGGCCTCACAATTTTACATGGCTTATTTACTCATTATAGAGTGTTATCACACAAGGTTTAGTGTAAATCCAAGCATCCATTCAAAAGTTATGACAAATAAACTGTCGGTTATGTTGAAAGATGCCTGGCCCGCAAATCGGCCATCTTGAATGTCGGCCATCTTGAAAGTGTTGGCTTCCAAAATTAAATCAGTTCATGTACATATTATAGACAGTTACCATACACATTTTTGTGCAAATCTATGCACAGATATTGTGTTAATACCTAATATATTCATTGGTGGTTGGTCAAAGTAATACCACTGAAATACTGTTTTTCGGGCATGTAATAAACAGTATTCACTTGTTCTCTCAGTGGCAAAAATGTGTTAAATAACTCCCTTGAACTTGTGGGTAAACTTTCAATGTTTTTCTGAGATAAAACAATTATATTTCTATAAAATAAGCCATAATGTTTTATGACCCTTGTTTGGTCTTGGAGGGAAAATGTACACTGGATCCTTTCCGTAACTGCACAATGTTGCCATATGGCAACAAACCTAAAAGTACCCCCCCAAAAAACTTTTTTTTTGAAAAAAATTGCAAAAATATCTTAAGAAGTTAATTTTATGTGACAAAAACCACAGTTAGATTTTTTTCCATGATGGGATAATAATGTGAGCAGTATAGGGTTAACCTGTCCAATTCAATCTGATGATCGACTGGTTGAATGATCACCTGGTTGAATTGGACAGGTAAAAACATGTCATTTTGGGAATGCTGCACTGGATTTTTGTCACTGTGCAGGAAATGGTCAGAAAGGGTACTGCAACTATGCTGCTCATTGAAACTGGGCTGCCTATAGCCAAATTTGATCTTTACATGAAAGTTTACTAAGTAATAAACAAATATTTCCTAGTATGATCCAAGTGGAGTCATTTTTGCAGCTAAAAATGGCTATTTTTGGAAATTAAAAATGGCGGACCATGGAGAAGATCCCGCTTGTATGAAAAGTGCATTTTTCCTGTCATAATGAATACTTAGGATTTGAAGGTGGAGGTGAAGTATTCATAAAAAAGGTAACATTAGTGAATGGGCAGCATGAATTCTTGAAATAAACAACTAAAACTCTCACACAGTGTCCCTTTAACTAATGCCTCCAGGTGGTCCACTGCGTCCCCTGTTTTCATTGCATCTACAAACTTGAGACTTCCCCAGCCACATTTACAGTGTTTGTCTTTTCCAGGTGTGTCCTCTGATTACAAGTAGCACAGCAGCTGTTTTTGCATGCCTAGTCCATATGTGCAACAGTGCTCTCATTGTAGGTCTACCAATAAAATGATACCACACAGATTGCAGTCAAACAAGAATTTCAAGATTTTTGATTAACCTTGTTGATATTTAGACACCATTTTTGAAATCCTGAACTTGAGATATTATTTGAAGTGTTTTAACATCTGTGACGAACAGCACACAATCTCCAAGGACATCAAACTACTTCGCTCTTTGCAGAATTCAGTCAAATATATTTACTATATATCTCTAGCCCTGGCTGTAAACGCTCTAGACCAGGGACAGGCAACTTTCATGATAAGACAGCCCACGTTTTCTCACTGCCACCATTAGAGGGCCATACGGATGAACAAACTAATCGCTGTTTCCAACATAATCTCTGAAAAACACCAATGGGAGAATTTGCCGCAATGTTAACACACCTTATTGTGATTGCTAGACATGGGAATGAAAAAGTAAGGGGGGTGCATGTGAACCCCCAGCCAATAATACAATTGCATATAGTATAATTGATTCAGTGGTGGTTTAAAAGAAATCTGGTCTTTATTATTATTTTTTTTAATTGTGATTTATCTGCAGGCCTCACTGAGCGAGGAGGTGCGTCGTGTGGCCCCTGGGCCTCCAGCATGGTCTTGTCAGTTAGATTCACAGATCCTGAGCAGTGTCCTCAATCAATGGCCATTTTTAAGATCTTTTTTGGGACCTTTCACCTTTATTAAGCAGACAGGACAGTCGAGAGAAACAGGAGTGGGAAGCGAGGAGGGAAGGATCGGCAAAGGACCTCGGGTCGGAATCGAACCCGAGACGCCGGCGTAATTGTGTGGGGCATCTCATTGTGGGGCTCATTGCCACCCCATGTCAGCAGGTTCCTCCGGCTAACACACAGTCATATGTGTGTGAGTGTGTGTGTGTGTGTGCGTGTGTGCGTGTTTGTATCTTGATGTATGTGTTGTGAAGGAATGCTTTCTCTGTCTCTTTCTTTCAATGTGGGTTGTAGGCGCTCTTAGATGTCGATGTACAGTATCTGCTCCCCTTGAAAGGACTGCACTTCTTCCTTAGACACCAGGAACCCTCATAGAGTTGGAAGAAGTTTGTGCATTAATGTATTGCGCAAATGTGTGTATAGGCTAGGCAGCCATGGCCTTATGGTTAGGGAGCTGGTTTGGGGATCAGAATGTTGTCAGATCCCTCCCAAACCAATTATTGGTTGAAGTGCACTAGAGAAAGGCACCCAAACTCCACATCGCTCCAGGGACCATAGCCAATACCCTGTAAATAATTGTAATTCGCTTTTGGATAAAAAGAGTTTAGCAACAAATGGATTTGTTACTTTTGTTACAGAAGCAACTTTTTTCAAGATACTGTACCTCGTGCTTATCACAATGTTGACAACTTCATAAGAAACTCCCACCATGCAGAAATGTACTTGGTTTCTGTATTTGAATCACATACAAAATAAATAGAACAAGACAAACAGATTGTGTTTTTTTAATCAAGAGTATGTATTACGATTTTCAGCCTTAACAACATATGTAAATTTGTGGGGTTCAGATTTACAGACATTTTTGAAGTCCATCATGTTTTTTTGTCAATATCTAAAAAGGTCTATACAGAATAACCCCTCCTCTGGTGTTGGAAAATATACAGATCTCCTTCACAAATATACAGTATGGCTCCTCCCATTGGCTCTCACTGGAGGGGGCGGGAACAAAAGGACGGATTCCTGGTTGGAGGCTTCACTGTGATTGGACTCCTGTGGTGTATGGGCCCGCCTTAACCCCTGTTACAGCCAATCAGACCCAGGGTTCCACTCCCACAATGGCTGTGTCCCAAACACATAGAACGTTGCAGAGCCGTGCGCGTTTCGGCCAATCAAAATGAACGCCAAAGCAAGCCATGAACGAAGCAAGCCAGTCCAGCGGTTGAATACGCCTAGTGTAAAGCATTAAGACTGGCTGCGTTCAGGCTGAGGCAGTGCCACTTTTGCTGGCCAGCGCACATGCACACTTTGCCATTTCAGTGCATTCTGGGGTCCGTTTCTCGATTCTTGTCTTTGCTAACCGTCTTAAGTTGGTCTTGAGTTGGTCGTAAGTTGCTCTTGAGTTGGTCTTAAGTTGGTCTTAAGTTGGTCTTCAGTTGGTCTTTAGACGCAAGACCAACTTAAGAACAACTTAAGAACAACTTAAGAACAACTTAAGACCAACTCAAGACCTTGGTTACAACGTTGGTCTTAAGAACGAACAAAATGGCTAAAGTCGTTAGCAAAGGCACTGTCGAGAAACGACCCCCTGGTTAGAACCAGAGTGCATCGAAATACCCAGCAAACGCAGCACTGCACCATCACGAACACGGCCAAAGGTTGGGGGTGCAGGGTGGAATGGAGTCGGGCTGTTACAGAAATGGTCACTCTGGCAGATGAAGGGCCATATTAAAATACCGTCAATTGTGATTACAGCGCCAAACAAACATTTGAAATCTAGAAAAGACAGATTAATAAAGGTTTGATAAAAACAAGGGGTGGGGGAAAGGCAAAAGGTCAACAAAAGCACTTGGATTAGACTGAGAAAATGGTAACAGGCGAATAGTAAGCCAAGATCAAACAAAGGCAACGCTGCTTGACTGAGAAAAAGGAACAGCCAGAGAGACAAGAAAATACAAATGTAGAAAGGCAGGAAAAATAGACATGTAAATAGACATAGAAAATAGACATAGATTACAGGGAGTGACACACAGACATACAGCCTTGATAGGAGTGACAGGAGCAGAGAGAGCATTTAGGCAGATAGACTGATGGGCAGATGGGATGTGGAGCGAAGATATTCCATTTCCCCTTCTCATCCACCAGTCTGGGGATGTTTGTGCTTCAGATTCAGACGGTAGTTTTAGAAAAGGTCACAGTACAGAGAGAGTTCAGTTCCTGATATGCTTTAAAGAAAGGATTCAACCCTGTGTTCCCCAGACCCGGCAGATGCCCGTGCACACACGCACGCACACACACACACACACAATTGTGGTCCATCAGGTATCATCATCACAGCTTCCTCAGTGATTTTTGTGACATGGTTCACGCCCCAATTATCCCCCCCCCCCCCCCCCTCTCACGTCTCTGCTGTTGGGGACAAGTTCTTGCAGACATACACAAACCAGGGACACTCAAGTTTGTACACATGTGCACAAACACACATATAGACACACACATGCACACACGCGGGCACACACACACACACACACACACACACACACACACACACACACACACACACACACACACACACACACACACACACACACACACACACACTGATGGGGACGCGTTGCCAAGAGAGGAATGATGCAGAGACACTGGAGGCCTGGAGGCGTTGAATGAGATGCTATAGAAGGGTTCATATAAGAGGGGACATGGCATTAGCTTAAGACAGACTGTGGCTGTCTGATGTCATTTCTCTGTGATGGTCATTATGAAATTCTGAGGCCAAATACAGTTGAAGAGATGGATGACGTCACTTCCTTTTACACTCAAGAGACGGGCCAAAAGAAGATTGGCAGGTCAGTGATGTTCTACCGATGCTCAATGCTCCATGTGCTACCAATGCTCCATGGTGCTGTAGGAGGTGTCTTGTAGGATTCTTTGCTGTGACATGCCACCATTCCAGCTATGGCAGTAGTTTGGGAGGTGTTTGGGGTAGCCATACATGGGTGCTAAATGTTTGTTTTCTCCAGGCTGCGCGACTCTAGCTGCGCACAACTCAACCTCTGATTGTTGGAAACCGCTGGCGGTCAAAAAATAAGCTCACGTGGTTGGCTGCCAGTGTCTTGCCCCTCCTCACAACACTGTGTTTACCCATGTAACACATGTATAAGGTATATATATATATTAAATTGGGCCCAGCTAAGCCAGCCAGGTCCATTGAGCCGGGTCTATTGACCTTCCCTGTCCAGACAATCCCACAGTCCATTCTGCCCCATCCTGGTGTCCATGATGTTGTCTCTCTGGGCACATCTCAATACCCCCCTCCAGTGCTTCCTCTGGACTCCCTCCACATCATCACCGACAGTTCAATACAATACGTTTTTTTTCATTTACTATCTCACAAAAACATAATCCGCAACTGAACTCTCCCGTTTGCAGTCAGGGTACTGAAAAAAGGGAAAAACCCTAAAAGGCGTCTTTGCGCTGCTTGACAGCGGCTTGGGAAAATCTGTTGTCTGGGTAACCTTGTTGTTGCCTGGGAAACCTTGTTGTCGCCCGGGAAACCTTGTTGTTGTTGTAGTATCCTCCACGGGAGGAGGGGGTGACACTGAGGCACGAGGCCGAAAGGAAACGGCCAGGAGAGGAAAGGACTGGAGTGGGGATGCTGAGACGGCGCCTCTCCGCGCGGCTATGTGTCAGCCGCTCTGGATGTACTTCTTGATGACGACGCAGCCATGTCTGAAGAGGGGGCAGGGGAGGTTCTGCAGTAGGGTCCAGGCGTTGGAGCTCAGGTCGAACACCTCCATGCTGCCCAGGACCGGCCCCTCGCTGCTCACCACACCGCCGGTGGCATAGATCTTCCCATCCAGGATCACCGCGCTATGCAGAGAGAGAGAAAAGGAGGGGGAGAGAGAGAGAGAGAGAGAGAGAGAGAGAGAGAGAGAGAGAGAGAGAGATGGAGGTGAGTTTTCTGAATCTGCAACATTTACTCTTTGATTTTGTTTTCAGTATAACCAGTGACAACATACTGTACGTAATTACCAACACTTAACACTTTGAACATCTAAATCAAGACAGGCTTACATCACCACACACACACATTGACTCAATATTATGATAGTCAAGTTAAACAGAATGATTGCACATGTTGTGACATTTGGCTGTCTTTGGCTTTTAAAAAGAAACATCTCGTGTTCTTTTCTACCTTTGAAGGTCTACACATCAACACATAATATGTGCAGTCCTTCTGTTAAACTTGACAACATACCAGCTTCTAAGGTAGAGAATAAACATGTTTGGGTCGCTGTTTGAGGTTGCAGTGAGAATATGCAATCCATTGTTTATTGGTGCAGGAGGTGCATCTCAAATAGGAAACTAAGATCTAGAAAGATCACCCAATAATCAGAAGCACATTCATCTGCAATCAACACCCACAATCGACCAAACTATATCTTAAATTAGAAAATCTAAAACACACAAATAAAAACGACCTTTAAAGCTCATCAAACACTATGGATGCAAACTATCCAGTTTAGGCCTACTGTACTAGATCATCAGTTCTCAGAGACGCATCTTAGCATCTTAGAGACCTTCAGAGACTCAATCAATAACAACAATACTGTAAAAGACATTGGAAATTCCCACATAGAAGACACAAGCATAACAGACATGTCTCTCTCAGACATGACAGGCATCTATCCACATGCGTCAAGGGAATCCCATGTTCTACATGAGTTTCACACACACACACGCACACGAACGCACGCACGCACGCACACAAATGCACACACAGCACGCACGCGAGCACGCACGCACACACAGCCGAGTTGAGCTGTGTTGAGCTGTACCGGGTACAAAACGGGCAGTGGAAAAGAGTCTTAAGTCATCTCATGTGGTCTATTCCATGGCTGCCGGCTAAAAAGGTATGTGTGTACATTGCTGCAGGGTGTCCAGGTGTCACCATCCAGACCTCTCACGGGAGTATGTATCATCATCAAAATAATGAATCAGAGCTTTGATCCGGAACGTTTAATAATTGGCTTGAACATAAATGCTGGTCATATTTGAATGTGTCTGGTCCTGGGTTGCACCATGAAATTGGTGAGAAAAAAAAGAAAGGAAACAGTCGCTTCTCTGCCAGCTGACACAGCAGCAACATGCTCAGACTTTTGATCACAAACATCAAATAAATAACCAAATACTGGCCATGGCCATTCACAGTAGGCAACAAAAACAATCTCCCTGTAGTGTGTGTGTGTGTGTGTGTGTGTGTGTGTGTGTGTGTGTGTGTGTGTGTGTGTGTGTGTGTGTGTGTGTGTGTGTGTGTGTGTGTGTGTGTGTGTGTGTGTGCCATGTGCTCCAGTCCATTGCGATCGGCTGGCCAGGTGTGTTAGTTATCACTGCAGGCCTCACAGGTGTCACTGTGGCCGAGAGCCAGTTGCTGAAAACAATTGCACACAGGGCCAAAGGGCAAAACACTGATAGGGCCCCCCATACGGCCTGCCATGCTCACAATAGGGCCCCCAACCCCCATACAGGAGGGCCCTGGGCACAGTAGGGGCAAATGCCCTGCTTGCCCCCCCCTATAGCGCCGCCCCTGCTGAGAACAGACTAGAGAACATGAAGGGTAGACAGGGCTAAGGGGCAACTGACACCACACCAGATGCTCTTTGCACTGCAACTACCCTCTACTACCTCTACCCTCTACTTAATGCATTGTCCTCTTCTTTACTCTTTGAAGGACAATGCTATCAGTGTTGCAACTGTACACTGTGCCTTACCCTGTTCTTGTTTAAATTGCTCCTTGTAAGTCGCTTTGAACAAAGGCGTCTGCTAAATACTAATGTAATGTAATGTACTTATATCTCTCCACTAATACCTCTTTTCCACTGCCGGTTTTCTGGTAGGCATACAGCTCGACACAGCACGACTCAGCCGGCACTCTTGGCTTTTCAAATAGGCACGGCACAGTTCACTCGAAGAGCAAAAAAGTGGTCGCCGTGTCGCGCTGTGTCGAGCTGTAGCTGTACCAGAAAAACGGCATTGGAAAAGAGGCATTAGTCTTAGTATGAATGTATTCTTCCTGTGCCCAGAGGCGCATCTTGTCACCAGGCTAGCCAGGCAGCCGCTTGGGGCCCCTAAGCCCCTAAATGGTGAATAACAGCTCACAATTTGCTACAATAGTGGCAAATTTCTTTCAAATTTTCGTTCGTTTGACATTTCGCTTGGGGCCCCAGCTGAGCCTAGAATCGCCTCTGCCTGTGCCTAACATTTCTACATGTAGGGGCGTTGCTTGGGCAACTATGTCAACTACTGTATGTATGTCCATGCTTACAAATCATAAATTACAGTATGTAACATTGAAATATGTAGAGTATATAGTGCATACATGAAATGCTACACAATATTAAATTCTTTAATAATTAAATTCCATAACAGGGTTTCATTCAATTCTCTTGAATGTGTCTCTAGGCCTATCTCGCTCTCTCTCTCAGCTCAATTCCATGCTACCCCTCTAAAAGAGGAAGGGATGCACAGAAAAAAAGAAAGAAAATCTGAGAACTGCGAAGGGAAATAGAATGAAAAAAAACGTCCAAAAACCTTGGCCAATGGACCTTGAAAGTTTTGGAGGTAGTATGTTGTTTCTTTCTCTAATATACCTGTATTTATTCTGTCAATTTTCAGATTTTACCCAGATTGTGTTTTTTATCATTTAATTTTTCTGCGTCTCTTTGAGATGCCTCTTTATGTGAAATGTGGAATTCACATTTATCTGCTTTGCCTTGACTGCACTGCCACCCCACATATCCCTCATCCTTAGGCGGTCCTTGAGGGTGTGCGGTATCGAATATATAAAGGATGGATCATCATGTATTAATGTTGTCTGATTTGTTATGCAATAGATAATATTGTTTATTTAAAAAGCTACTTCAGGCTTACAGAACTGCTCTAAGACCTCTTGTACTACCTTGTATTACCTGGTGTGTGTGTGTGTGTGTGTGTGTGTGTGTGTGTGTGTGTGTGTGTGTGTGTGTGTGTGTGTGTGTGTGTGTGTGTGTGTGTGTGTGTGTGTGTGTGTGTGTGTGTGTGTGTGTGTGTGTGTGTGTGTGTGTGTGTGTGTGTGTGTGTGTGTGTGTGTGTGTGTGTGTGTGAGTTCAGCCTTCCTTCCAGCTTTTCATACAATACTTGTTGCTTGGCACAAACAGAACTGTGCCTGTGTGTTTGCAAGGACAAGGTGATGTATTGATAGGACAAGTCGCTGTTAGCAACATGGTGACTGAAGATTACTCCATGAAGTCCTGAGTGGTCTGTGTGTGTGTGTGTGTGTGTGTGTGTGTGTGTGTGTGTGTGTGTGTGTGTGTGCGTGCGTGCGTGCGTGCGTGCGTGCGTGCGTGCGTGCGTGCGTGCGTGCGTGCGTGCGTGAAGATTACTATATGAAGCCCTGAGTGGGCAATTTAGCACAGCACTTTTCCAATCAGGCGAGGAACTCATGCTCACTGAAAAACAAACTCATTCACACAAGGACACCCTGCTCGTTCTTTTATACTCTGTGTCTGTGTGTGTGTGTGTGTGTGTGTGTGTGTGTGTGTGTGTGTGTGTGTGTGTGTGTGTATTCAGTGGAAAGGGTGACCTTTAAACGCACACAAACCATGTATGGACACATGGAAACACACACACACACACTCACACAAATGCATGCACACAAAAACAACTATAAACGTAAGCATACAGTACATTCGTTCTCACATATAAAACTCTTCTTCAAAAATATTACATACACACACACACACACACACACACACACACACACACACACACACACACACACACACACACGCACACGCACACGCACACACACAGGAAAATCCTGTATAAAACTACTCTAACAAAGACTGGCACAAAATCTTTCTCTCTCACACAAACACACACACACAAACACACACACACACACACACACACACGCACTCACACACACACACACACACACACACACACACACACACACACACACACACACACACACACACACACACGCACACACACACACACGCACACACGCACACACGCACACGCACACACAGACACATACGATGGCACCCCTGTGTAAAGCTGTTTGTTTAGTAGGAGTGTAGCGGTGGCTGAGTAAAGCTGGTGGCTGGAGTGCAGTAGCGTAGGTGCAGCTGCTAACTGGAGATTAGACTGAACTCTGCCTCAGTCTCGTAGCGCTCTACAAAGCCTCTTCCCTCTCTCTCTCTCTCTCTCTCTCTCTCTCTCTCTCTCTGTCTCTCTCTCTCTGTGCCATACTTTTCCTATAGTGGTGTCAACAATGATCGATTTGGCGATGCAATCCAATGCAAGGCATGGACGATCCAGAATCGATCCTGTAAGTTCCAGAATAGATCCGGCAATTTTTTTAACTTTCAATTACTTCCATGGATATTTCAGGAGCAAATGAATGTTACATGAAATAAATCACTTCAAACATTGCAAGACTGATACTAACTGATACAGACTGATACATAAAACAGCCAATAAATTGTTGCTCAGTACCTGACTACTTGTATTGCCTCATCATGACTGATTAAAAATTTGCTTTGCTTTCAGTAGAAATGTAATGCATTGCAATGCATTGTAGAATTGAATCGGATCGGATCGGATAGCATAGAATCGAATCGAATCGAATCGAATCGAATCCCCACCTCCCGAATCGTGATCAAATCGGATCGTGAAGGCAGTGCCGATCCACACCACTATTTCCCTATATGTTAATTTCTCTCTTTCTCTCTCTCTCTCCCTCTCTCCCTTTCTCTCTCTCTCCTGTCTCTTTCTCTCTCCCTTTCTCTCTCCCTCCCTCTCGTTCTCTCTCTGCCATACTTCTTCTATATGTTAATTTCCCCCTTTCTCTCTCTCCCCCTTCTCTTTCTCTCTTTTCATCTCTCTGCTTCTTTCTCTCTCTCCCCCTTCTCTTTCTCTCTTTTCATCTCTCTGCTTTCTTCTGTACATCCCAATAAAGCCTCTTCTTTCGCTCTCTCTGTCTTGACTTGGCTCTCTCTACCTATTTCCCCCCTCTCTCTCTTACTCTTCCCATATTGATTTATATCCCCCCCTCTCTCTCAATTGTCCTACCTCTTTCTGCATCCCACCAAAGCCCCTTCCACGTCTCTCTCTCTCTCTCTCTCTCTCTCTCTCTCTCTCTCTCTCTCTCTCTCTCTCTCTCTCTCTCTCTCTCTCTCTCTCTGTCTAGAATGGTTCATCAAAGCTTTACAGTTTTTCTTGATTGCTTTGACACAGTCGTCACTCCAAAAAGCACATTTTCATACCAGTTCACGCAACGGGCTAACCAGTTAAGCCGATTCTCCAAATACAACATCTTTGTTTGCAAAAGGCTACTACGTTTCCAAAATATTTAACATATGCAATAAAAGCAAACTCTGTCGTCAGTCCAATACACAATGCATAGCAGTGTATGAACACTCCCAGTCAGTCATTACACAATGGTCGTAAAAATCCAAAACACGGCTATCATGTTGACACAATTTGCCGTTATTTAACACTGTTATCAATTACATAACTTTCAAGCCAGTTCCATTGTTGTTTCTTTTACTTAGCCACTGACTCTGCTTGATCAGGGTCTACTGACTGAGAGATAGCTGGCCCAGTAAATGCTTTGCATAAAGATTTGAGTTGTGTGTCTTTTCTTATGTAAAATTGTCAATAGGCTAGGTAGTGGGTCCGTGTAACAATAATGTCTTATTGCAAAGAATTTGATTGAAAATCAGAATGCTTTGATGTAGTTTTTGTTTTGTTTTTGTTTGTTTTCCTTTTTTTTTACAACTGTAATCAAAAATGTACTAATGGCTGATAACAGTATTACAGAAAATATGTGTAAAGTAAAATATGATGTTGCAGTACGAGAATGCACTTACAACAAATTTGCAAAAAAAAACTCCATGCCAAGAACAAACAAGAAGACACTGTGTATAAAGACTGATTGCTAAATTAAGATTTTTGAGAAGGAGTGTCAAATAGGTGCTCTGGTGTGTTCACACAGCTGATGGTAGTTTCTAAAAGTCAGGAGTAGATTTTTCTGTATGGTTATTAGAACTTAAACAATGAAATGTGCACTACTTAGATGGCACATGCGTTAACTGTTTAGCAAAAACTGTGTTATATGAATGGGAAATATGTCAAGTGAACAAGAATGTGTTCACACATATGCACAACGTGTCTTTTGTTTTGCTGGAATAGTGATCATGACGACTTTGTGTGAGTCAGTTTAAAAAATTGTGTTAAAGCGATCAAGAAAAACTGTAATTCTGTCCGCTTATCTTTCCTTGGATTCTTCTATCTCTTCGTCCCTCTCTATCTCTCCTTCTCTCTCCATCACTCTTTCTGCATCACCACAAAGCCTCTTCCATCCCTCCATTACCTGCTCACATGTATTTGAATCCTCTCCTCCATCCCTCTCCACCATCTCAATCCTCTGTTCCCATAAAACCTCATCCCTCTCTTCCTCTATTGTTTCGTTTTCCATGCGTCCAGCAAAGCATTTTCCTGTCCTGCTCTCTCTCTCTCTCTCTCTCTCTCTCTCTCTCTCTCTCTCTCTCTCTCTCTCTCTCTCTCTCTCTCTCTCTCTCTCTCTCTCCATCTCTCTCGCGCTCTCACTCTCTCTCTCTCTCTCTCTCTCTCTCTCTCTCTAACTCTCTCTCTCTATCTCTCTATCTCTCTCGCGCTCTCACTCTCTCTCTCTGTCTCTCTCTCTCCCTCTATCTCTCTTCATCACCACACAACGTCCTCTTCCATTACTCTTCAATCCTCAGTGTCTTCACCGCCAAAGAGATGTGTGCACCTGTCTGAATGTTCTGCTTGGGCAAGCCAAAATGGCTGTCTGGAAATGTTAGCGGCAGGAGCAGGAAGGAAAAATGGTGGGCAAACTGATTTGTTTAAGACTCTCGCTGAAGCCAGGATATTAATTGAGTTCACTGACAGAAGATGTTACGGGTATTTTGTTGGAGAAAAATGGTGTGTTGATAAAAGCCTTTTGGTCAATTTGTGATGGCGCTAAACTGATACTCGTGGTAATTTATTGGGGGGGGGGGGGTTACTCCCTTCTGAAATGGAATGGAAAGATCAACACATTGTGTAAAGCACACTTTTAATCAGTGGCGTTAGTTTGCAATAAAGGAGTGTTAAACCTAGCCAGGCCATGCCCTCCTAGTGACGCAACACCTAGTCAGGCCAAGAGCAATGTAAATATGTTTCTGATCTCCCATAAAGGAGGAACTCCTCCCACTTTGTCAGACACCGGTCAACCAGTAGCAAATCTAGGGAAGCGGGTCAACCATGCTGTTTGTGAAACGTTAATTGTTATGCTCTTGGTCAGACCAAGTCTCGAAGAGATTTGAAAGTCGATGATAATCAGGCTATATTAAACCTCTGTTCATCACCACAGAGCGACCCCCTTCCCATCTCTGTCCACCTCTCTCTACCTCCCTCTCTCCACACTTCTTGCTCCCTCTCTTAACCTTTACATCTATCCCATCTATTCCATCTTCCCTTCATTTTCTCCATCTCTTTCCATTCATACCCATGCCTCTTCTATAAATCTTGTCCTCCCTACCTCTCTCTTCTTTCTGCTTTCACTCCCCCTGTCTGTGTCCCCACAAACCCACATCTGTTTATTTCTCAAATTTTTCCTCTATACGTGATCTCCCTCCCTGATCCTCTGTCTCTGTCTCTCTTCTCTCCTCTCCTCTCCTCTCCTCTCCTCTCCTCTCCTCTCCTCTCCTTTTCTTTCCTTTCCTTTCCTTTCCTTCCCTTCCTTTCCTTCCCTTCCTTTCCGCCTCACTCCTCTCCTCTCCTCTCCTTTCCTCTTCTATCCTTTCCTTTCCTTTCCTTTTCTCTCCTCACCTTTCCTTTCCTTTCCTTTCCTTTCCTTTCCTTTCCTTTCCTTTCCTTTCCTTTCCTTTCCTTTCCTTTCCTTTCCTTTCCTTTCCTTTCCTTTTCTCTCCTCTCCCCTTCTATCCTTTCGTTTCCCTTCCTTTCCTTCCCTTCCTTTTCGTCTCGTCTCGTCTCGTCTCTTCTCTTCTCTTCTCCTCTCCTTTCTACTCCTCTCCTCCCCTCTCCTTTCCTTTCCTCTCCTCTCCTCTTCTTTCCTTTCCACCTGTGTCTTCTCCTCTCCTCTCCTCTCCTTTCATTTCCACCCCAAACAAAAAGAAAAGCAAGCTCCTTTCTTTTCCCCCCCACCCCTTCCCCACTCCCTCTTCCCTGTTTCCACGCCACCAATCAGAGGCGAATCTGTGTCCCAGCCCGGCACGGCAGGCTGCTGGTGTTTGACAGCTTCTCCGTTTTGTTTACATCGCATGTCACCGGCTCCCCGGGAACGCCACCATAGCTTTCTTTCTTGCCTCACAGTTATTGCGCTCAGCATAAACAATCAGCCCGGCTCAGGGCTGTCAGGGTTTGAGTGAGGTGATTATGTGCACGCGTGCAGCAGCAGCTTCTCAGCTGGAGCTGGGCTGCTGGTTAGGGGTCTATAGGGTTTGGAGGGAAGACTGTGGTGTGCTGTGCTGTGTTGTGTTGTGATGTGCTGTGCTGTGCTGTGCTGTGCTGTGTTGTGCTGTGCTGTGCTGTGCTGTGTTGTGCTGTGCTGTGCTGTGCTGTGCTGTGCTGTGCTGTGCTGTGCTGTGCTGTGCTGTGCTGTGCTGTGCTGTGTTGTGTTGTGCTGTGCATGTGCATTTGCGTTGGTGTGTGTGTGTGTGTGTGTGTGTGTGTGTGTGTGTGTGTGTGTGTGTGTGTGTGTGTGTGCGTGCGTGTGTGTGTGTGTGTGTGTGTGTGTGTGTGTGTGTGTGTGTGTCTGTGTGTGTGTTTGTGTGTTTGTGTGTGTGTGTGTGCGTGTCTCTGTGTGTGTGTGTGTGTGTGTGTGTGTGTGTGTGTGTGTGTGTGTGTGTGTGTGTGTGTGTGTGTGTGTGTGTGTGTGTGTGTGTGTGTCTGTGTGTGCGTGCGTGCGTGCGTGTGTGTGTGTGCTACCTGCAGAACTGGCGTGAGTGGTTCATGTTGGGTCCGGCCTTGATGTTTCCCTTGTAGGGGTCGTAGATGGTGGTGGCCCGCGCATAGGCTCCGCCCAGGATGTACACCAAGCCATTCAGGCTCACCGCTGGGGCGTACTTGTTATCTACACACACACACACACACACACACACACACACACACACACACACACACACACACACACACACACACACACACACACACACACACACACACACACACACACAAACAAGAGACAAACAAACAGAGAGACAGAGAGAGTCATGTGATATTCAAACAGATAGACATGTGTTATGTAAACACATACACATGCATGGATGTACGCATCGATGTACACACACACACACACACACACACACACACACACACACACACACACACACACACACACACACACACACACACACACACACACACACACACACACACACACACACTACTCAATACCTATAAAACACAATACCTATATAAACACAAATTCAATTTCAGAGACAATTTATGCTGTATGGTACATAAATAAGGGACCGGTAAGTGATTATTACATCTGAATATGAACAGTCACTTCAAACTAGCTGTGCGTTTGAATAGATGTATAGTGGATGAAATAGAATGTGGTAGAAAAATACACTGCTGGACCTCCAGCTGCTGAGAGGTGCTCAGACATACAGTATTTGTCAATCCTCAATGGGATTCTCTCTCCCCCTGTCTGTCTGTCTGTCTGTCTGTCTCTCTCTCTCTCTCTCTCTCTCTCTCTCTCTCTGTCCAAAAACCTGTCTATTCGTAACCAGCGCTGTGGCAGGGTCAACCTGCATGATAGAGTTCGCCAGCCAGCCAGCAAAGCAAAGCGGCTTTCGAAGTCCGACTGATAGAGGAGGGTAACGACAGATGTGGACAGGAGGAGAGAAAGGAGAGAAAGGAAAGGAGGGAACGAAAAGGACAGAGAGAGAAAGAAGGACAATGATAGACTACAGTAAAGGCAGCGGAAGACATTGAGCGGAAGATATTGAGATTGAATTCAAACAGCAATCTTTATGTTGTAAAGGGGGGTATGGTCGAATGTAAGCAAAGAAAACAAATAATCTGTACAGAGAGTAGAGTAGAGAGAGTGGAGTAGAGAGAGTGGAGTAGAGTAGAGTAGAGTAGAGTAGAGTAGAGTAGAGTAGAGTAGAGTAGAGTAGAGTAGAGTAGAGTAGAGTAGAGTAGAGTATTACAGCTACTTTAATGGCTACATAAATTACAGGCAGGTATCTTGGCGTGATTGCTCATCAATCTGTTTCTGATCATTTTAAAAATACAGAAATTACATAAGCTTAATAAAAAAAACCCATAAAGTTGGAGTAAAATGAAGCAAAGAATTGGTGTATAAACAGATATGGCCGATCCGATACAACAAATCCCGACATTGGCGAGCTACGTTTGTGTGGCAGGGTGGGAGAATTTCAACTCGCAGTGCCCAGAGCACAACGTCAAAAAGTGTTCTCTGTCGGCATCTTTTTAGCGCTAAGGCACTTAGTGCTCTTGATGCTGTAAAACAGAGGATTTGTATCGAAAATTGGTCCTCATAGTGCTGAAAAGCGTCCATCCATCCAGTGGACATATAACACAGTCCCATATTGCTGTGCTATGATGACTGGAAGCATACAGACAGCACTGAATATGCAATTACTACTGACTGTTCACATGGGTAAAATAAATATAACCAACTTAGTCGAGGAAACATCTAGAGGAATTGCAATTATCACAATAAGAACTGTCCTCTTTGGCCCACATCAGTGGTGTAGTCTACGTAGAACGCGGGTATACGGAGTATACCCACTTCTATATTTCAGGGATATCAGTATACCCACTTAAAATGTATTGATCCATTGTTTTGAATAGCACAAATATATACAGTATACCCACTTCAAAAAATGCTCAAATATACAGTATACCCACCATAAAAAAGTAGACTACACCACTGGCCCACAT
>NC_085874.1:30563195-30578195 GCF_034702125.1 Engraulis encrasicolus
ATATAAAGTGAACACATTTCCATGCTTTCCAAAACGTTAACAAATGACTTGATAAGCATTGCTTATGCATTATCGAGAAGTTTCAACGCATTACTAACGCATATCTGGGGAACTTTTTCTGTGAAAATCTTCCCATGCTATCCAAAACATTAACAAATGACTTCATAAGCATTGCTTATGCTTTTATCAAGGATTTAAAACCCATGAGGCCTACTTAAGTAGGCCTATATCTGGGGAACTTCTCTGAAGTGAAAACCTTTCCATGCTTTCCAAAACATTAACAAATGACTCGATAAGCATTGCTTATGCATTATCAAGGAGTTACAACTCATTACTTAAGTATATCTGGGGAACTGATCTAAAGTGAAAACCTTTCCATGGTTTACAAAACGTTAACAAATGATTTGTTAGGCATTGCTTATGCATTAACAAGAAGTTACAATTCACTACTTGCGCATATATGGGGAACTTTTGAAGTGAAAACCTTTCCATGCTTTCCAAAATGTTAACAAATGACTTGTTAAGCATTGCTTACGCATTATCAAGGAGTTACAACTCATTACTTAAGTATATCTGGGGAACTGATCTAAAGTGAAAACCTTTCCATGCTTTACAAAACGTTAACAAATGATTTGTTAGGCATTTCTTATGCATTATCAAGAAGTTACAACTCACTACTTGCGCATATCTGGGGAAATTTTGAAGTGAAAACCTTTCCATGCTTTCCAAAACGTTAACAAATGACTTGTTAAGCATTGCTTATGCATTATCAAGGAGTTACAACTCATTACTTAAGTATATCTGGGGAACTGATCTAAAGTGAAAACCTTTCCATGCTTTACAAAACGTTAACAAATGATTTGTTAGGCAATGCTTATGCATTAACAAGAAGTTACAACTCACTACTTGCGCATATCTGGGGAACTTTTAAAGTGAAAACCTTTCCATGCTTTCCAAAACGTTAACAAATGACTTGATAAGCATTGCTTATGATGAAATAACACATACATAACGACTTACTCGTGATTCACTAAGGGTTAATTAATGTTAAAAATAAGGCTTAACTAAGGTTTAACTTTGCTTAGCGAACCGTTACATCAGCACACACTAACCATTTACTAATGGTAGTAGATAATAGTTAAGAACTGAGGAATAACACATACATAACGACTAACTCGTTATTTACTAAGGGTTAACTATTGTTAAAATAAGGCTTATTTAAGGCTTAACTTTGCTTAGCGAACCGTTATATCAGAAAAAAGCTTCAGTGGCAAGTTCCAGGAAAAAGTTCAATCAAAGTAGTTTTCAAAGTCCAAAAAATATCCAAGGCAAAGTTTCAAGCAAAACAAACAGTATCTCCAAAGATTCGTTCAAAGTGACTTACCCTCAACCAGCACAAAGACTCAGTGACAAGAACAAAACACAGGGCTGAATAAATACCCAAGGTAATTGGCAATTAAGAACTGGAGGGAAAGTTAACCAAAAACAGGTGGGGCAAAAATCACATGACCCTCAAAACAAAGAAGCACATGGCAGTCAAAACAAACACAAAGCACCTAGCTAGCACAAGTCACATGACCATCAAAACAAAGCATCACATGACATTAAAACAAGGAAGCACATGGCTGTCAAAACAAACAAAACAAAAGAAAGAAAGAAAGAAAGAAAGAAAGAAAGAAAGAAAGAAAGAAAGAAAGTAAGGATACCAGAGACAGTGACACAGACAGACAGACAGACAGACAGACAGACAGACAGACAGACAGACAGACAGACAGACGGACACACAGACACCGAGAGAGACAGAGAGGCTCTGTGTGCACACCACATATGGCTGACTTGTGCACACACACCACAGATGGAATCAGTGTGTGGAACGAGAGTCCAGTGAAAGTCACCCCTGACAGACCATAATACTCCTGCACACCCTAACTCCACCCCCTACACACCATAATACTCCTAAAGCGCTGTAGGAACTCGGGCACACTAAGAGATGGGTTGGCAAAAAAAGACCTCAAAGAACAAGGCAGACAGGAACATGTACATGTACAAGATGTACAAAATGACAAAAAAGGACAAGTAGCGGTAACACTTTATAATAAGTACCCCTTTTTAGGCATTACTTAAGGGTTAGTTAAGCCTTATTTTACCATTAGTTAACCCTTAGTGAATCACGAGTTAATCATTATGTAAGCATTATTTCTCATTTCCTAACTATTATCTACTACCGTTAGTAAATGGTTAGTGTGTGCTGATGTAACGGTTCGCTAAGCAAAGTTAAGCCTAAATAAGCCTTATTTTTAACATTAATTAACCCTTAGTGAATCACGAGTAAGTCGTTATGTATGTGTTATTTCTCATTTCTTAACCATTAACTAATACCGTTAGTAAATGGTTAGTGTGTGCTGATGTAACTACTCGCTAAACAAAATTAAGCATTAGTTAACCCTTAGTGAATCACGAGTCAGTCATTATGTATTTCTGTGAAATTATTAAGTACTGTTAATTAATCATTCGTCTATGGTTATTTAACCTTCTGATAAGCATTAGTAAACCATTAAATCATTAAAATGTCTCATAACCCACCTTTATTTATGAAAAAAACATTATCTCTTTGTTGTCTCCTACCACCTAACCATTAACAAGTACTATTAGGCATGTATGGTAACGGTTTGTAAACTCTTGCTTTAGCATCAGTGAAGTCTTATTTAACCCTTTTGTAATGGTTAGTGTGTGATGACTGGTAGCATGGCAAACAGTAGGCCTAGGCCTAAGTTGAGGCTCATGTGACTGCCCCTCATGGATGTTTCTGGACATTAACAAATGACTTATTAAGCGTTGCTTATGCATTATCAAGGAATTACGAACCATTACTTAAGTATATCTGGGGAACTGATCTAAAGTGAAAACCTGTTATGGCTTTACAACACATTAACGAATGACTTGATAAGCATTGCTTATGCATTACCAAGAAGTTTCAACGCAATAATAACGCATATCTGGGGGACTTTTTAAGTGAAAACCTATCCATACTTTCCAAAACATTAACAAATGACTTGATAAGCATTGCTTGTGCACTATCAAGGATGTATAACCCATTACTTAAGTATATCTGGGGAACTGATCTAAAGTGAAAACCTTTCCATGCTTTCCATAACGTTAACAAATGACTTGATAAGCATTGCTTATGCACTACCAAGAAGTCACAACTCATTACTAACGCATATCTGGGGAACTTTTTAAGTGAAAATCTCACCATGCTTTCCAAAACATTAACAAATGACTTGATAAGCATTGCTTATGCATTATCAATGATTTATAACCAGTGACTTAAGTATATCTGGAGAACTTATCTAAAGTGAAAACCTGTTATGGCTTTACAACACATTAACGAATGACTTGATAAGCATTGCTTATGCATTACCAAGAAGTTTCAACGCATTACTAACGCATATCTGGGGAACTTTTTAAGTGAAAAACATTTCCATGCTTTCCAAAACACTAACAAAGGACTTGGTAAGCATTGCTTATGCATTATCAAGGATTTATAACCCATCACTTAGGTATATCTGGGGAACTGTTCTAAAGTGAAAACCTTTCCATGCTTTCCGAAACGTTAACAAATGACTTGATAAGCATTGCGTAAGCATTATCAAGAAGTTTCAACGCATTAATAACTCATATCTGGGGAACTTTTTCTGTGAAAATCTTTCCATGCTTTCCAAAACATTAACAAATGACTTGATAAACGTTGCTTATGCATTATCAAGGAGTTACAACTCATTACTTAAGTATATCTGGGGAACTGATATAAAGTGAACACATTTCCATGCTTTCCAAAACGTTAACAAATGACTTGATAGGCATTGCTTATGCATTATCGAGAAGTTTCGACGCAATAATAACGCATATCTGGGGAACTTTTTCTGTGAAAATCTTTCCATGCTATCCAAAACATTAACAAATGACTTCATAAGCATTGCTTATGCTTTTATCAAGGATTTAAAACCCATGAGGCCTACTTAAGTAGGCCTATATCTGGGGAACTTCTCTGAAGTGAAAACCTTTCCATGCTTTCCAAAACATTAACAAATGACTCGATAAGCATTGCTTATGCATTATCAAGGAGTTACAACTCATTACTTAAGTATATCTGGGGAACTGATCTAAAGTGAAAACCTTTCCATGGTTTACAAAACGTTAACAAATGATTTGTTAGGCATTGCTTATGCATTAACAAGAAGTTACAATTCACTACTTGCGCATATATGGGGAACTTTTGAAGTGAAAACCTTTCCATGCTTTCCAAAACGTTAACAAATGACTTGTTAAGCATTGCTTACGCATTATCAAGGAGTTACAACTCATTACTTAAGTATATCTGGGGAACTGATCTAAAGTGAAAACCTTTCCATGCTTTACAAAACGTTAACAAATGATTTGTTAGGCATTTCTTATGCATTATCAAGAAGTTACAACTCACTACTTGCGCATATCTGGGGAAATTTTGAAGTGAAAACCTTTCCATGCTTTCCAAAACGTTAACAAATGACTTGTTAAGCATTGCTTATGCATTATCAAGGAGTTACAACTCATTACTTAAGTATATCTGGGGAACTGATCTAAAGTGAAAACCTTTCCATGCTTTACAAAACGTTAACAAATGATTTGTTAGGCAATGCTTATGCATTAACAAGAAGTTACAACTCACCACTTGCGCATATCTGCGGAACTTTTAAAGTGAAAACCTTTCCATGCTTTCCAAAAACGTTAACAAATGACTTGATAAGCATTGCTTATGATGAAATAACACATACATAACGACTTACTCGTGATTCACTAAGGGTTAATTAATGTTAAAAATAAGGCTTAACTAAGGTTTAACTTTGCTTAGCGAACCGTTACATCAGCACACACTAACCATTTACTAATGGTAGTAGATAATAGTTAAGAACTGAGGAATAACACATACATAACGACTAACTCGTTATTTACTAAGGGTTAACTATTGTTAAAATAAGGCTTATTTAAGGCTTAACTTTGCTTAGCGAACCGTTATATCAGCACACACTAGCCATTTACTAACGGTAGTAGATAATAGTTAGGAAATGAGAAATAATGCTTACATAATGATTAACTCGTGATTCACTAAGGGTTAACTAATGGTAAAATAAGGCTTAACTAACCCTTAAGTAATGCCTAAAAAGGGGTACTTATTATAAAGTGTTACCCAAGTAGCTTTCTTGCTGATGCTAAGATTGCAAGCTAACATTATCATTAATAATAATAATAATAATAATAATAATAATAATAATAATAATAATAATAATAATAATAATAATAATAATAATAATAATAATAATAATAACTGTATTTGTATAGCACTATATCATACAAGGCATGCAGCTCAGAGTGCTTAACAAATGGGAAAATAATCAATGTTAAAGATGGAGTTTAGAAGAGAAGAAGAAAGGAGATACAGAAACAAGAGAGAATAGCAAGAAGACAAAAGAAGAAGACATAGATTGAGATTGTAGAGGCATAAGGTCCACACATAGGTTGGGCCCATGATTATATTAAATGAGATGCAAATATATTAAATATACAGTATGAAATAAATGTTATTGGCAGTAGCTCCAATGACTAAAGCACCACACTGTTATGCCGGGGACCCGGGTCCAATTCTGGCCCGAGGCCCTTTCTCAAACCTCCCCCATCTCTCTCTCCAACTCACTTCCTGTCTCCTCTCACACTGTCCTAACGAAATAAAGTCCAAAGCCCCCTGAAAAACGCAAAAATCATTTTTTATGTATGAGTATGTCTACTCTGTTACAAAAAATACTTACCATGCCGTACACTGACATTTGAATGAGACTTGGGCTATTGCACCTAGTTTGCCAACAATCTTATTTAAACATCAAAGCAGCATTGCAAAATCACACACACCACATACTGCGCACCTCCTTCTCAAACCAGTCTGATCTCACTGTTAGGGTCGGGTTGGGACTGAGACCCTGGTCACTGGCCTAATGCAGTGAACACCCACTAGGCAAAACAGAGAAATGACTCAAATGCAGAGGACTGACAACAAGGATCAAGTTCAAAAAGGTTTTAATTTGGCAAAGTCCAGGAAAAATCCACAGCATGCAAAAAATAAGTCCTTTCAAGGCAATCAATCAAAATCCAAAAACTAAGTAAAATCCAAACGCACAGAGGATCCAAATAATTCCAAACAAAAAGCTTCAGTGGCAAGTTCCAGGAAAAAGTTCAATCAAAGTAGTTTTCAAAGTCCAAAAAATATCCAAGGCAAAGTTTCAAGCAAAACAAACAGTATCTCCAAAGATTCGTTCAAAGTGACTTACCCTCAACCAGCACAAAGACTCAGTGACAAGAACAAAACACAGGGCTGAATAAATACCCAAGGTAATTGGCAATTAAGAACTGGAGGGAAAGTTAACCAAAAACAGGTGGGGCAAAAATCACATGACCCTCAAAACAAAGAAGCACATGGCAGTCAAAACAAACACAAAGCACCTAGCTAGCACAAGTCACATGACCATCAAAACAAAGCATCACATGACATTAAAACAAGGAAGCACATGGCTGTCAAAACAAACACAAATCAAGCTGTCAAAACAAACATGGAAAGGATGCAAGAGTGACCCCTAGAGGCCAAGCAAAGTCACAAAACCTAACACCCACAGAATTTAGCAAAACATGACCACAAAATCGGTGGCAGTTTCCTAGATTTTGCCAAAATTCTGTGTTGAGGTCACATAAGTGTTTTCCGTGATGAACTCACTGAAGTGCTTTCTCTATGTTTCCACAACACAGTGTTAGGTCTATCATTAGAAAACTGACAAATCGATGTCGAAATAGCCAACCTTTTCCATTCTGTACCAAAATCTGTTACTAAACAAGAGAATGCTAAGGAAATTTAAGTTGTGCAAAGACAAACACAATCCCTAACCTGTCAGTAAGTATAAGATTGTGGGAACATAAAGCAGTGTGAATATATACAATAGAAAGCACTTCTACAACACCATCACAACATTTTGACAAAATCTGTGAAACTTTTGTGTCAAATGGACTGTGTTCATTTCATAGAATTTTGTGAGATCACGTTGCAGACACAAACGCATGTACTGATCTCACAGAGACAAAAACAGACCGATAAACAAAGGTCAGGTGAGCTCTGGATTTCATGAAGAAAGCACTCAGATGTACGCACACACGGACACACACACACGTACACAAGAAGGCTGTTGTTGCATTGGCAAAGGTTAGATATGTTACATCCTATTTCATCTCTCTTCATAGCAAAGGACACTGATTCCACATGCACAGACACGCACGCACACTTGCACGCACACTTGCACGCACACATACACGGAATATCCTTTTCTCTCACTGCAGACATGACTACACACACAACAAAACGGCAAGGCAAAGGTTAGATGCTAGATATACTGTTTCATCACAAAGGACCCTGCATGTAGGCCTACACGTACAAAGCAATTGGAATATGATGCTGGATATGTACACAGACACACAGACACAGACAGACACAGACAGACACAGACACAGACACAGACACAGAGACACAGACACAGACACAGACACAGACACACACACACACACACACACACACACACACACACACACACACACACACACACACACACACACACACACACACACAGGTGAAGTTATGGTGAGGATTCTCACCTCTCCAATAACACCAACTCTCCTAGCGGGGGGTGGGTGCGAGAAAGACAGATACAGGTGGAGGCCTTGCCTCTCGGCAAGGGGGATGGAGAACGGATGAGAGGAGGATGGAGGTGGGAACAGTAGGTGGTGCCCCCAGGGAGGAAACATCCTCTCATGAAGAGTCATGAAGAGTGCACACTTGGTACACAGGACACTATATAACTACACAATACCTATATAACTTATATATAACTTATATTATAAGGCTACTGTACAGCAGGCACGTGCACTCCAATACGGCAGGGGAGGCTGTGCCTCACCTGTCTCTTCTAGACTTCATGAGAATGATGAGATGCAGTAAATGTGAATAATAGTAACAATAATAACTACTGTTTTCGAGCATATTTACCATAACTACCATTTGTGCAGTATTTAAACAGTTTCAATCATTTTCAATCATTTTTGTGGCCAAAACCGCACTATTTTCCCACCTCCTGCTCCGAATACACTGAATTTGGGGCAACTCCCGAGTTGGCCTCACCGCAGATTGCGCAATCCCTCAGTAACAAGCTTCAGCGCATGCGCCATTTTGCTCGTTCTGTGTATGCAATTCGTAATATTGTATTAAACGTTTTTATACACTTAACAGAAATATGTATGGTGTGCCCACATTTTCCTGATATTTGTTTTCACTATTTTCTACATGTGATTATCATTTCTTTACTCTGAGCGCTTTGGCATAACCCCATTGAAAAATAGAGTAGTGCGGCGAGCAACACATTGGCCTCACCCTCATTCTGCCGTTGAGTCTAGCCAGAGAGAGTTTAGATTGGTCTAGCTTTGTCAGTGACGTCATAGCGCCACTATATGAAGTTCAATACAGTCAGTCATTAGTGTTGGCTAGCTTGTTCACGTTGACTGCTACCATCGAAGTGGATTTCATAACGAAACTAAGATCATTCTCAAAGTTGGATTTCCAATGGAAACAAGACGTGATAAAGAATGGACGACCGACACCAGAGCTGAGGAAATTGTTTCAGGAGATTGGACAGAATATTATTTGATTATTTCACAGTGAGTGGTACAACCGAAAAGACTGGCTATGTGGAGTGGGGGGCAACAAGCAAAACAACGTTAGCAGTTTGCTAGCTGGGTTGGATATGTCAAACCGTGAGAATATTATTGCGAGAAGCCCTGTAATCAAGACAGCATTTCAAGGTAAGGAAATTTGATTATTACATTTGCCCGCCGTGGCGTTGACTTGGGTCTAAGTTTTATTTGATTTTGTCAAGATGAAGGAAGAGTTGTTTGAAAAATAGTTCGGTTGCATTGGTTTTACAGTAGCTATGTTTCACATATGCATTTCAGGCGTAATCTTAACCCGCAACTAGTGAGAATGTTTTGAATGACATAGCAATGGCTACATGTCTCAAAGAATAATTCATCACGAGTGATGTTGGCAACAGAACGAACTAGGGGTTGTGGGTTCCTGGATTTTGGTTTGGTTTGCAGCTGTGTGTTCACTTTGCCAGTCCCAGTATGCCCAAGTGATAACGTTGCTTGCTATCCTAACGAGGCAGTTTAAAATGATAATAATCAAACGCTGTATAATACACGCTTTGAGGTTCGGCTCGTCTGACATTCTTTGAAATGTCCATCCTCGAGATGAACGACTGTGGAATATTTCAGCGTCATTGTCTATTGTTTAGCCTATAGTATTTAGGTTGAGTTTGGGTCCGCAGTGGTATGATGTGGATGAGTGGGATAGTTGACGGTTCTCAGGAGGAGTGTCCTCAAATGACGCACCATGTCGTGCCTATTTTCTGTCTACTCTAGTCTTTTCTACCGGAGGTGGTAGCTGTCCATGATCACGGCCACGTCTGGCTTCATTATCTATTTCACAGGCTACCAGACGGATCATCCCGGTGGGGTGATATTCTGTTGTTGAATGCATAATGTGAATTGTTGCTGTGTAAGCGGTAGCCTATTACAACGCAAGCATCGGATCTGTAGGCCTATTTTCGAGTGGTGGAGTGAAAGGAACGCTGATAAGCAGACCTCAAAATTCACCATAAGAGCATTTTTGTCCAAAATGCTCATGTGGCTTGGGGTTATCAGCGTCCCCTCTTTCAAAGACCAGAAAACACTGAGAATGGCCTTGTATCTTGACGGCCTATAAAAATACAGTATAATCCTGGACACATATCGCGTCTGATCTGAATGTGGTGTCCACCTTTCTAACAGACATATTGGTGTAGGGAGGAGGAGTAGGCCTAGCAGGCCTAGTAGCACAGCCTGTGCAGTAGGTAGCCTAGGTAGAACTAAACGTGACTCTGCTGCCAGTTATATGGTGAACTTGACTCAAACTTGTTAAATGGCACTGTCCCACCGTTGTTTACCCACGCCCCCTGCGCCAACGCCGAGTCTGGACCACTGAATCCTGTGTGTGTGTGTGTGTGTGTGTGTGTGTGTGTGTGTGTGTGTGTGAGTGAGAGATATCTCTAATGGCATTTTCTCTAAATGCAGTATGTTTTAATATGTAGGCCTACCTTATGTTCAGAAAGCGACATATGAAACTTATAGGTATTTGGCAAATATTGATAAGTCACTGCCTCACCAGCCATAAAGCTGACCGCACGTTACTGCTGTACAGTAAAGGTTTGATACTTTCACTCATTGACTGTACATTCACTGTACAGTATATTCCATGCACTTGTGTTATGAAATGATGTTAATCACGTTTGAGTGTATGCAGAGGAATTTTTCATGAGAGAGAGAGAGAGAGAGTCAGACAGACAGAAACAGAGACAGAGACAGAGACAGAGACAGAGAGACAGACAGAGAGAGAGGGGCACACAAGTGACACAGAATTGAAAGGAAACAAGTACAGAGCAAACAAACGGAAACGAGAAAGAGATGAAGAGAAGGGGAGGGAGGCCCCGAGGACAAACAGAGAGAGAGAACAAGAGGATGGGACGGAGGAAGAGGCATTGTATACATTGAAGATCTCAGGGACGAAGAGAGAGAGAGGAGGGGAGAGGGAACATGGAGACAAAAAGAGATGAAGAAGAGGAGGAGAGAGAGAGAGAGAGAGAGAGAGAGAGAGAGAGAGAGAGAGAGAGAGAGAGAGAGAGAGAGAGAGAGAGAGAGAGATTTTGAGTGCTGCATGAAGTGACAATACAGACAGTGCAGGCAGAGAGGGGTTATTGTTAGAATAATGAGCTCGCATTCATGGCCAGAAAAGAAAAGAGAAATAGTCTGTGTATGGGTGTGTACTGTACATGTGACCGAATATATGTGTGTGACTGCCTGTTTTGTGAATGTGAGAGAGAGAGAGAGGGGGAGAGAGAGAGAGAGAGAGAGAGAGAGAGAGAGAGAGAGAGAGAGAGAGACAGAGAGAGAGATGGACATATGAAAATGCTCTGCTGGAGCTTAACCGGACTTACTGTAGGGAGATAGGAATCTCAGAGACACACAGAGAAAGAGGATGAGAGACGAATCGATATAAGCAGGGCCAGATTAATGCACAGGGTAAATATGACTGCAGCCTAGGGACCCTCACCTGCCAGGGGGCCACTGATTGGCCAAAAGAGAAAAAAAATAATAGCAGAATTGTGACAAGTTGCAATATTGAAAAACTTGTCTGTCGTATTGAGTACAGTTGTTAGACACGTTGTCCTCAATTCAAAGCTTGTAATTATGACACTGTCTATGTAAATTTGTTCGCAAAATGTGCCTCCCGGCGCGGTCCCTACAGCAGCCTGTAGACTAGGGGCCCCAGGCCATCTTAATCTGGCCCTGGTTAGAGGCCATTGGCACATACTGAAGGAGAGCAGGCTGACAAGGGGGATAGAGAGGGGGCACGGCATACGGATAGAGATAGATAAGAGGAGAGATGGAGAGATGGAGACATGGAGAGGGGGATGAGAGACAAGCAGAAAGAGAGATGATGAGAGAGAGGGAATAAGGGGTTGTCACTCTTCCTCTCCCCCCCGCTGTCTGTTCCATTTATACTCATCCTCCTCCCACTCCATTCATCCATTCTTCAGTCTGCCTGTGTCTAGAAACCACACACGCACGCACGCACGCACGCACACTATGGGCACACACAGGTATTGCCAAAATAATAGGTACACATACACACAGTCTCACACAGTATCCAACAGTCACACACACACACACACACACACTGGGGGTCAGCTTTCCTATCACCTCTCTGTAGTCCAATGTGCATGACAGCTTGTCCACAAAGGCGTACGCACACACGCAGGCGCACACACACACGCACACACACACACACAAACACACACAAACACACACACACATGCACGCACACACGCACACCCACACACACACACACACACACACACACACACACACACACACACACACACACACACACACACACACACACACACACACACACACACACACACACCTCGCTGTAGTCCAATGTCTATGACAGCTTGTCTAGCAGCAGGGAGTGTACTAGCTAAATTAGTGAGCGAGAAAACTGTTCACAGCATGCAGTCACAGGGTGTGTGTGCTCGTGTGTGTGTGTGTGTGTGTGTGTGTGTGTGTGTGTGTGTGTGTGTGTGTGTGTGTGTGTGTGTGTGTGTGTGTGTGTGTGTGTGCACTTGTGTGCACTTGTGTGCACGTGTGTGTGCACGTGTGTGTGCACGTGTGTGTGTCCATGTGTGTATGTGTGTGTGTGTGTGTGCTCGTGTGCGTGTGTTTGTGTGTGTGTGTGTGTGTGTGTGTGTGTGTGTGTGTGTGTGTGTGTGTGTGTGTGTGTGTGTGTGTGTGTGTGTGTGTGTGTGTGTGTGTGTGTGTGTGTGTGTGTGACACACAGAAAGACAGTTTTTGCCTGACTTTATTCACTAGGTTGCGCATGTAAATATTTGTTTGTGTGTGTGTGCGTGTGTGCGTGCGTGCGTGCGTGCGTGCGTGCGTGCGTGCGTGTGTGTGTGTGTGTGTGTGCGTGCGTGCGTGCGTGCGTGTGTGTGTGTGTGTGTGTGTTTGCATAGTAGTGTGTGAAGACTGTTGAGAATCCAATTCACAGCTCAAGCAGGAGGGGCAGATATATTAAAAATCCTTCTCATTGCAACATGCACGCACGCACGCACACACACATGCACGCACGCACGCACACACACACACACGTGTGGTTGAAGCCAAGTCTCTGTGGGTCACTTACTAACTAGTGCATAACCACAACAAACCCTACAGCCCTTGCCCCACCCCATCATCATCCCGTCTCATGAATACAACCACATTATTACCAAATCAGCTATCAGCTATCCACAAGCCTTTGTCCATACACCATTTCTTTCCAAACATATCCATATTGTTAGTAAGTTGAAAATAGGCAAATTCTGCTGAAATCCTTGCCTCAACTAACATTTTGAACATGTCAATTTGTTCCACTGTTTTGCCCTCCTGCTCTAGCCTGTGACATTTCCACACAGCCATCTTGGCTTGACCAACAAGAAAATTTAAACATGTACATACAAATGCAGCTTTCTTTGAATACTTCACGCCAAAAATAAACAATTCCTTGGAAAAGATAAAACCAAATCTAGCGCAAACTCGTGTGAGCATGCAGAACAATGGACTTAATTTTACACATTCAGAAAAGACATGGAACACAGAGTCAGGTACGTTGCATGATGTACAAAGGTTAGAGACCCCACCCCCCAACCTTGCAAGAAACACCTTTGTGGCCATAGCACAGTGTAGGATGTGCCACTGAAGGTCACCAGCTCGTTTGGGGATCGGGCTTTTATACAAAGTCCTCCATGAAGGTGCTGCGGATTGGCCGGCACTCAGAAAAGTCCTCCACTTAGTGTCTGGACGCCCATTGCGTTGCGAACCGTAAGTGCTCTTCATACACACATGGTATAGCAGCCTCTTCCCAACTGTACAAAAACCCAGCCCAGCCCTGTCCATGTAAGCAGTGAGCCCACCTGCACCCCTAGCCCAGTGAGAGAGAGAGAGAGAGAGAGAGAGAGAGAGAGAGAGAGAGAGAGAGAGAGAGAGAGAGAGCGAGAGAGAGAGAGAGAGAGAGAGAGAGAGAGAGAGAGAGAGAGTAATATACATGTAATAGTAGTATGGCAGCTTGTCTAGAATATGGTGAATAATACATTAGGCTATTGGTAGCAATCCTTCTGTGCACCATGTGAGGTATATCACGGAAAAACACCAGTGCTCTCCTCACCACACTCGGAGAACCAACCAATAAATGGATAACAACATTGGAACAAGTTAGACAGAAGAAGAAAAAAGACATACATAGAGTATGAGGGAAGAGAGAAATGAGGAGAGGATGAGTGTGGTTGAGGGAGAGAAAATCAAATAAGAACATCAGAGTTGAAGTGTTAAAGAGCAGTTGAGATACATACAAGATGTTAAGGCAGTAGCTTAAGGGAGAGAAGAAAGCTAGAAATAAGAGGCAAAGGCTGGGTGTAAATGTACTGTATGTTTTCAGCCAAGATGTCAAAGTAGTGATAGTGGTGCCGAGTCTGATGTCTGAGGGCAAACCATTCCAAAGCCGTGGGGCAGCTTCTGCAAAGGCTTGGTCATCTAATCTTTATGTTATATTGAAGAAGAAGAAGAAGAAGAAGAAGAAGAAGAAGAAGAAGAAGAAGAAGAAGAAGAAGAAGAAGAAGAAGAAGAAGAAGAAGAAGAAGAAGAAGAAGAAGAAGAAGAAGGAGGAGGAGGAGGAGAATGAGGAGAATGAGGAGGAGGAGAAGAAGAAGAAGAAGAAGAAGAAGAAGAAGAAGAAGAAGAAGAAGAAGAAGAAGAAGAAGAAGAAGAAGAAGAAGAAGGAGGAGGAGGAGGGAGGATAAGGAGGAGAAGAAGAAGATGGAGAAGAAGAAGAAGAAGAAGAAGAAGAAGAAGAAGAAGAAGAAGAAGAAGAAGAAGAAGAAGAAGAAGAAGAAGAAGAAGAAGAAGAAGAAGAAGAAGACAGGGGTAGGAAGAGATGAGATGGAGACTGGAATGGAAGGAGAGGTTAGTATAGAGAGATGAAGCTGAACAGACATGATGTCAGTAAATTGGAAAGTGGATCAGAGCTGCACATCAGGGGAGTCAAACTCGAATTGATTTTGAGCCAAACTCAAAATCTGGAACAAAGTTGTAAGCCGAACTCAATATTTCTTTAAAAGAATGGATTAAGTTTGGTAGTGCATGCACGTAGTACTCAGTTACATTTCATTTCATACACAGTAGTTCAAATGTACCTGCACAAGTTGAGGTGCACATGAGTGTGAGCTGTTGGATAGGCCTGGACCC
>NC_085874.1:30605695-30608195 GCF_034702125.1 Engraulis encrasicolus
AAGGTCTTGGCTGTGCAGTGAATATATTGGCCAAGCTCCCCATGTTTTACATTTTTCATAAAATGGGCTCTTTCTTGGTTTTATCAACAGCATCAGACAGAATTAGAAGTAAAAAAAAATGTGCTCACTGTATTTAAGTGAATTACTTTTACAATTCAACATAATTGTAGATACTTATTGGAAGCATATTCTTAAAACTTGTCAAAAACATGTAAAACACATGCTTTTTTGTGAACGACATCAGATGTTACCACCGTCAGGTTTTGTGACAAAAAACCCTCCAAATGCACCTCAGTGGAGGTTAGAGTATAAGTTTGGGTCACAATTATTACTAACATGTCTGGTAATGTTTCATTAACCAGCACAATTTAGTAAAATATGGAACAAGATGATGAGCGGAACAAAATCTGACGGTGGTGACATCTGACGGTGTGAGACAAAAAAACACTCTTTTACATATTATGCATTTTTTGCTCACATTAGCCACATTAGTTTCTTAGGGGCTTCATGCTGCTTCTGAAAAAGTATATATAATTAACATTAATATAACATAATACTATTAAAACCCCCGACGGTGTTGACAGTTTATGGTTGGGACAGTACCAGTGTCCAAGCAAATTAACAAATTGAGGAGAAAATAGTAAACTTACAGGAGCCTCAGTGATGGTGAAGTATTCAGTAGAGCTAAAGGTTTGAAAAGGGGTCCTAAGTAATGACAATGACCTTGTGCATAACTGATTTTATTGTCTTTTTAAAAAAATCTGACGGTGGTGACTAATATGCTGGACACACTTTGAGCAATCAGAAAATAGTAGTAAATATTGCTTTACACGCACTATGTGCATATCTACAGAACCACTTCAATATGGACTTTCACATCATGGTGATATTATTCAATAATATCAGTGATTTTTACATTTTAAGTCAATTGAAATGATGATGTCTGTCCTTGGGACAGCTGTTTTTACAGGGTGTGGGCAGCTTTATAGCCATGAAAAGTAATAAAATTACACTTAAATATTTCAAACGACTGTACATTTGTGTAACAGACCCCTGGGAGAGAGAGAGAGAGAGAGAGAGAGAGAGAGAGAGAGAGAGAGAGAGAGAGAGAGAGAGAGAGAGAGATGAGGATGGCAGAGCTGAGGATATACAAAGGAGAGATGTAGAGATAGAGAAAGACAAGGTGAGAGGGGGTCTGTGTGCGTGTGTGCGTGCCTGCTTGCACGTGTGTGCTTGCGTGCGCATGTGTGTGTATGTGTGTGTGTGTGTGTGTGTGTGTGTGTGTGTGTGTGTGTGTGTGTGTGTGTGTGTGTGTGTGTGTGTGTGTGTGTGTGTGTGTGTGTGTGTGTGTGTGTGTGTGTGTGTGTGTGTGTCTGTGTGCCTGTGTGTGTGTTTGTGTGTCCTTGAGCAAAGACTTGTGTGACTTGAGATTTCATTGCTATCATCAGTCTCTGAGTAGAACATTTGAGAGTCAAGAGCTGTCTATCCCATGACACCAATGAATAGGAGAGAGAGAGAGAGAGAGAAAGAGAGAGAGAGACAGAGAGAGAGAGAGAGAGAGAGAGAGAGAGCAAGAGAGAGAGAGAGCGAGAGAGAGAGAGAGAGAGAGAGAGAGAGAGAGAGAGAGAGAGAGAGACAGAGACAGAGAGAGAGAGAGAGAGAGAGAGGCTACTGGAGAAGAGGGGGACACAGCAAAGCAGATAGACAGATAGAAAAGAATGAAGAGACAGAACAATTGAGAAAGTGATACTCTAAACTTGCACAAGAGCACACACAGTCACGCACACGCACATACACGTACAAAATTCTACTGCTATTGAAACATATCCACGACATTCTGTGTGTGTGTGTGTGTGTGTGTGTGTGTGTGTGTGTGTGTGTGTGTGTGTGTGTGTGTGTGTGTGTGTGTGTGTGTGTGTGTGTGTGTGTGTGTGTGTGTGTGTGTGTGTGTGTGTGTGTGTGTGTGTGTGTGTGTGTGTGTGTGTGTGCCTGCATGTGCGTGTGTGTGTGTGTGTGTGTGACCTGCCTTTGGCTAAATGAATGTGTGTGGAATATGGTTAATGTGTGTGTGTGTGTGTGTGGGTGTGTGTGTCTCTGTGCGTGTGCATGTGTATGTGCGTGTGCGTGTGTATGTTTATGCGCGTGTGCGTGTATGTGTGTGTGTGCGTACGCATGCCTGTGCACGTGTGTGCGTGAGTGTGTATAGCTGGTGACGATGTGGTGCAAAAGAATGATGATGATGAAAAGAGCAGGAAGGGATTTGTCAAAAAGAAGACAACTCACAAGTGACATGTCAATCACACACACACACACACACATACACACACACACACACACACACACACACACACACACACACACACACACACACACACACACACACACACACACACACACACACACACACACACACACACACACACACACACACACACACACACACACACAGACAGGCAGGCAGGCAGGCACGCACGCACGCACGCACGCACACACACAGCTG
>NC_085874.1:30620695-30628195 GCF_034702125.1 Engraulis encrasicolus
CCCACCCCCTAGACATCCACCCACCAAAGGAGGAGGAAGAGATATTGAAACAATAATCAGATGTCTAAGACAAACACCCCCCTCTGGAGACTAAGACAGTGATGAATGAGTCTCGAACTCACTTCCAATGCGAGGCTCCCTCAATCCATTCCCACACACATACACGCACACACACGCAAGTACATACACACACACACACATGCACACATGCATGGAAGCACGCACGCAAACACACAAACACGCATGCACGCATTTCTTTCTCTGTTTCTTCAAACACACGCATGTACGCGCACGTGCACGCTCACAGAAACACACACACACACACACACACACACACACACACACACACACACACACACACACACACGCACACACACACACACACACACACACACACACACACAGACACATGAACACACGCACACACTCATACACACACACATGCACACACTCTCACATGAACACACGCACACACACATACACACGCACACACACATACACACACACACACACACACACACACACACACACACACACACACACACACACACACACACACACACACACACACACACACACACACACACACACACACACACACACACACACACACCATCTTTTCACTCCTTAATTATTCTGCCTACTCTACTTCCCGTCAGCTCAAACTTTGGCATCAACTTCACTTCTCTTCCCTTTGTCTCATAAATTAGCACTTAGCAAAACAAACACTCAGCTACACACTCCAGCCCTACAAGGAACTCAAGCAGGAACACACACGCACACACATGCGCACGCACGCACACACACACACACGCATGCACGTACACACACACACACCACACGCATGCACGTACACACACACACACACGTGTGTATGCACGCACACACACACACACACACACACACACACACACACACACACACACACACACACACACACACACACACACTGCACACACACACACACACACACACACACACACACACACACACACACACACGCACACAGCCTCAGTTCAACAGGGGACTCACTCACAAACAACACTTCAAGGCTTGCATTTGCAGTGCTTCTCTAAGGATTGCTTCAAGAACCCTTCATTTTCGAGCTAAATTAGGAGGGAAATGCATTGGAAATTGCAAACAAAATCAATATGACTGGGGGCAGGTAAATAGAAAGATGTTTAGATTTAAAAATGCTGCTGAATAAAATAAATAAAAAAGTGTTATTTTTTTTATCTTGCTTGTTTAAGGCAAAATGTGTGTGTGTGTTGTTGGTTTATGAAATGGCCTGAGGGGGTATAACATGTAGAACATACTTAATGATATCTGCTCACACACACACACACACACACACACACACACACACACACACACACACACACACACACACACACACACACACACACACACACACACACACACACACACACACACACACACACACACACACACACATGAGACATATGTGCACATACTGTATGCCAAACACACTTGCTTCTTGCTACATAATCCAAACCCTAAAGATAAAATTAATGTGAACTTTGTATACTGTGCTGCAGTGTACTGCAAATATGAACCCCTGAGCTCAGAGCCTCTGCTATAACCGTAGAGTCACCAAAATGATAATGAGGAAGCCATCTACAATGTTGGAGTCATGCTATTGCCCTTTTCATTGGATGTTACAGCCATCTGTGTGTGTGTGTGTGTGTGTGTGTGTGTGTGTGTGTGTGTGTGTGTGTGTGTGTGTGTGTGCGTGCGTGCGTGCGTGCGTGCGTGCGTGCGTGCGTGTGTACACGTCGGTGTGTGTGTGTGTGTATGCGTGCGTGCATGTCTGTGTATGTGAGCATGTCAGTGTGTGTGTGAGAGTTTGTGTGTTTGAGTGCATGTGTTGCCAGAGTCCATCTACAGTGTTGAACACAGTCTTCATTAAAGCTGCTACTCTCAGTCCAGCAGAGCCACAACAGAGTGGCTCCTCTACGAGCATCACAGAGCTGTATTCAAAGAAGCTGTTATAAAGGCTGTACGAAGCATTAATGATTGTTTCATGACCCATTCACACCATTNCATTACATTACATTACATTACACTTAGCTGACGCTTTTATCCAAAGCAACTTACAGTTATTTACAGGGTATTGGTTACAGTCCCTGGAGCAGTGTGGGGTTAGGTGCCTTGCTCAAGGGCACTTCAGCCATGGATGGAGGTGCTGGTAAGGGTGGTATTTGAACCGGCACCCCTCTGATTTAAATACCAGCGCTCTAACCATTGAGCCATGGCTGACATGGGAGCCATACCAAACCTTTCACAAACCTAGAGGACGAAAAGACAGCTATTGTCAAAATAAAAGTTTAACAAATCAGCAAAAAATAGCAATGCTGTTTTGCAATTGTTTAACTTTTATTTTGACAAGTTGCTGTCCTTTTGTCTTCCATGTTTATGAAAGGTTTGCTATGAATGTCTTATGAAACAGTCATGAATTTTTCATGCAAAGTGTATGACGGCTGCTATGAATGTGTTGTGCAGCAACACGCCAAGTAATGTGTAACCTGGTGTGTGTGTGTGTGTGTGTGTGTGTGTGTGTGTGTGTGTGTGTGTGTGTGTGTGTGTGTGTGTGTGTGTGTGTGTGTGTGTGTGTGTGTGTGTGTGTGTGTGTGTGTGTGTGTGTGTGTGTGTGTGTGCATGCAACTGTAGCTTGCATGCTTGTGTGCAAGATTTTGCTGTGAGTCATGTTTTCATGGCAACGCTGAAGATATGAGAGCAGGTAGGTGTTTGCAGTTAACACAGGAGAGATGGCCAAGATGACACACACTGGTGTGTGTGTGTGTGTGTGTGTGTGTGTGTGTGTGTGTGTGTGTGTGTGTGTGTGTGTGCGTATGTGTGTGCGTGTGTGCGTGTGTGTGTGTGTGTGTGTGCGAGAGAGAGAGAGGGGGAGAGATAGAGTGCTTAAAGGGGACATTTGGTGTAAAATGCCTTAACCCTCTAGCTACCATAACGGCCGTGAACGTCCGGCTGGATCTGTACCAGAACGGCCGCGGCCGGCCGGAATATTTTCATATGAAAATACGGCTGAACGGCCGTCATCATGCAGTTTTTCCAGCTTTCAAACACTTTAGCTCAATATTACAGACCCTCCTCGATATACTTTCAGTATAAAAACTATATGTTTATATTATATTATTTTTCAGTATTTAGATTTTATTACGAGATGCGCCACTTTATGCGATTTGGCAATCTGCCGTCAATTCAAATGACGGCCGTCCGAGATTGGATGGCTACAAACACCATTCTGTTTCTACAACCAATATACACTAAATATGAAAACTTCCAACCCTCTTCGATCTATTTTCATGGTCAACAGCACATGTTTATGACTATTTAGGCTATTTTTAGATCATGTTGTTTTATTAGGCTTATGAGATGGTGTTCAACTGTGATGAGTTCTGCCATGGTCCTAAATAGCTAACACAACTGTCCAGCCGATGTCTACACGCTACATATTAAAAATGTAAACTGTCTTCGGTGTGTTTTCAGAGTCAAACCATATGTTGGTATCCAACTATCTTAGTTTCCTGGAACAACGAACAGCGACAGCTCTGCGTAACAGCGCATCTGGAAGCGCAGCATGATAGGCTACTCATTTTGCGTGTCAGCTTTGGCAAAGCAGTCAAGGACTGTTACTACTCCACGTGTCCTTCATAAAAATGTGCGTGAAGACGTTGAGTTGAATGCTAACTTCCAATAATAGCCTACCAACGTGGTGTTTGTAGCACTTCAATTCCGTATTACTCGGTGATGCCTGGCGCGTCTTACCTGTGCCAAATTGGGAGGGGAAACTTCCTTACAGCTCCATTCATGTCCTGTCTGCTATCGCGGACACTTCTACGGTTATCCTTACACGTCTTTGGCATGGTTTAGTTCAAACATTATTAGCTAGTGTAGTCCATTACAGTTATACCGCTTGAAACCGCTTGAAAACACGACATTTGTTGTCGTCACATGATCATTGTTCAACTTTGACCCTGGATGGATGGATGGATAGACGAAGGATAGATAGATAGATGGATAGAGAGATCGATAGATAGATAGATAGATAGGCCTAAATATATAGATAGATAGGCCTAGATAATATCGGATTTTATCACATTTTTATCATTTAATCCACATCAAAGGCACTCTATGGGAATACTGAACAATTAATTATCCATAAATGATATACCATTTGAAAGTGTGTTTTCTCTACTTTAATATGAAAGTAACTTGTAATTGACACTTTTCATGTCTTTTCAAGTTATTTGACATTATTTAAAATATGACCAAAATGTCAATTTTTCCTCAGAATTCTTGGTAGAATTCCGGCCTATTCAAAAAAAATTCTGGTAGCTAGAGGGTTAAATGGTGTTAAATCATGATTCTGAGCACATACCTGAACTCCATTCATGCCTTGCATTGAGAAATCCAGCGCTACTTAGCTGATGCTAACATTGGGCTTTTGCTGTGGTTCACCAGGGCATAGAAGTAGCCATCGTTATAAGTCTCTACTTTCCACCCAGTTATGAAGCTCAAAGTTTAACAGTTTAACAGTTACAGCCTGTCCACTCACTACTTTTCCGGGTGGTACTGCACTCTAGGGGCGCAAACAGGTGAGTGCACACTCCATTTGGATGAATGGGCTGGGCTCTCTCGACAGCGCCCTCTAGGTGAACTGCAGGCATGGATTGAGTGAGTGAACAGGCTGTAACCATTAAACTGGCTCTGGCTCAGACTATATCCGGCTGTTGCGCAGCCCCTAAGAATGGCATTGTTTCTAAATAAATTGTGGGCTGCTAAAGTTCTCTATGCCTCGTTTTACATGTCAACAACCCCACGACTCTACAGAATGAAGTTTTGGGCAACTTTGAGCGTCGTAAATGGGTGGAAAGTAAAGATTTATAACGATGGCTATGCCCTGGTGAACTACAGCAAAGCCCAATGTTAGCATGGTCAAGTAGCGCTTGATTTGTCAATACAAGACACAAATCTAGTTCAGGTATGTGCCCAGACTTGCGGTTAATCCCATTACACCCCTTAGCCCTAGGCCTTTACCCTTCCCCTCCGCTTTGTGCATCCACGTGTAGGGGTAGTGGCATCTCAATTCACATTCAGACAGAGGGGTAGGGGTACGGCAAAGGACTTTCCACCCCTCCGCCAGGAGATTTTCTGACACCACACTCCATCGACGGAGGTCTACAACAGATTTCCCTGAATGCATTGCGAATGCCTTTAAAAATTGCCGGCAAGCCGCGGCATCCACAACAGCTCCCACGTTTAAGTATTTTCGCCGAAATTGACAGTTTTAAAGTGGTAATAATTATTCCATTGTACTAAGTTTAACATTGTCCTAATGTGTGAGGGCCCTTTTCTCTGTGAAACGCAAGTGAAAAAAAAATTGCTATTAACGTCAACCTAATGCATGGCATTAGTGACAGCTGTGAGTGTCATACTGTGATTGTTGAAGGGGTATTTCAATCCATATGGGTTGCGTTTCAAGCCCTACACCTTGCGGCTTTGTTTGAAAGCACGAGGGGCAAGAGGAAGGCGTAGGGGTAGGGGTAGAGATTAGAAATGGGAAAGGCCCTTAGCCCTCAGCATCAAGTTTTAACACCATTTATTATATGTTGTGACGTCATCGGTCGAATGCTCCATTCATTTCAACGGGGCTCCCCAACGTTCGCACGTCTGTTATTTTTCGATAACGGACGGGTTGGTCTATAACAGACCGCTGTCAATGGCAACAAGACTTTTCACTGCTAAAGCGACTTTTCAACAAGACTCTAATCAGCTGCTGTGATAGACAACACCTGTTGTCCATGGCTACCTAGCTGTTGCCTAGCGGTGTTCCACAACGGCACTGTTTTGTTTTGCGCAGCAACAATCTTAACATTAAATAGGCCTAAAGAAATGTCCCCGGGTCCCCGCCATGTGTGAATCATTTAAGTATATCCATATAATAAGCGGGTTAACTTTCGGCGAGTCGGTCGCTTTGTGGAATAGCAGCACTTCAGAGAGAACAAGACCCCTCCGCTCCGCGTCGGGGTCTAAAGATTCTCTCTGTCGTGCTGCTATTCCACGGTAGCGACCTTCTCGCCGAACGTTAACCCTTACTTAAGGCATTTTACACTGAATTTCCCCTTTAAGAGGAGAAATGACCAAGATAACATGTGGTCACTAGAAGGTCTGTGACCTTCACACCACTAGGCTGACACTAAGATAAGATCCACTAGCTTCCTGTGTTTGCCATTTTATTGTGCATGTGTGTGTATGTGTGTGTGTGTGTGTGTGTGTGTGTGTGTGTGTGTGTGTGTGTGTGTGTGTGTGCACGCATATGTGTGTGTGTGTGTGGGGGGGGGGTGCTGGAGGGTGGAGTGGTCAGTTCTGTTTCAGAGCAGAACCGGTTGAGGCTAGAAGAGGGTTGTCAGTAACTGTTTGACTAGCAGAGGGACACAAGAAGGGCTCAGCCAAATTCTGATTTTAGACAGCCATGAGGACGCAGGCATTTATTTTGTTGTGCCTCTCTGGAGCTCACCTCAGTCCATATCCTGAAGTTGTACTCAGGGGTAAGGGAGATTATTATGGACACATTGGTAACTGTGACTACTCCGTACTCTACAGGGTCTCACCAAATGAAGATCTGCTTGTGGTCAACTGCTCCAATCCAGAGACACAACTGCAAGGTTACAATGTCTCGTGCTACAAAGGGGAAGGTTTTAGAATATCGAACCTTTCTGTGGCCCAAAGTGGAGAATACAAGTATGAGGACTGGAGTGGAGGAAACATCACAGCTAACGGCAGCTTCCTCTTCATTATCTGTGAAGAACAGGAGTGGGGATCGTTTCACCTAACATATGCGGACAGTGGTGTACTGTGTGGGTTTGATTCTGGAAGTGGAGCCAATATACAGGTGTATCAGAGAATTATGAGTACTTATTTGCCTACCAACACTTTAGTCCTGGACACCAACTTGTCACTGGAGCCACTCCATGAGGATCTGAGGGGGCGACTGCAGGTGGATCTCAACACCTCTCTGGTCAAGTATTTAGAGTTAAACCAAAATGAATCTTATACATTTTATTGCACAATATGGAAAGAAGCTCAGTGTCAAAGGTTTATTTCGAAAAGCTTCAAAATATTTCCAAAACCCATCTTTGGCCACGAAAAGGCAAACCTGACTCTGCCATGTGTGTCCAAAGGGGAGATGCGTGGCCAAGTCCACTGGTCCACTCCCACTGGGAACATCAGGATAAGCAGCAATCAGACCTTCCAAGAGGATGCGATGTACATGCTGAACGGCAGCAAGACTAGAGCCTACTCCCTCATCATTCCCTCAATGGCACAACAACACATTGGATATTATCGATGTAGAAGACCCAACAACATCAAAAGAGGGTCTTTTTTTCTTTTTCTCTGCTCAAAAATCCCCTCCTTGAATGTGATGTTTTCTCACGGTGAAAGTGTAGACTTGGA
>NC_085874.1:30638195-30640695 GCF_034702125.1 Engraulis encrasicolus
GTAGCCAGCATTGTGGTGGGGGGGATCTTTTCCCCCCGAAAGTGGACTTTATTTGGCTCCCTGCTCCAATGTTTCCCAAAAACACGAGCACATTAAAAATGTTTTAATGAAGACATACTTTATTCATTATAAGTTGTCGCAAGTCTGTTGTTGCTGTCCTTAATTGAAGTTGCTCCCCACTTTTTAATCCTTAGCGCAGCACTATGGCTCCCTGTAATGTCATGGCAATGTTGTTATGATGTAGTTAAGCATTTTCAGCAAGTGAATAGGGTCGCTGGCGACCCCTGCTGCAGTAAGAGGCTATCATAAATGGACATGAATTGCTTCAAACGAGCTATCTCCCCACATAGTGTCGGCCCAGTGTTGGCTCAGTCACTGCTATCTGACACCTATTGTCTATGAAATGGCCTTCCAGTCAAAGTGGGATGCAACATAGTTGGGGGATTTGAGTGGGGGTGGGGGATGGGAGGGGGGGTTCGAACGAACCCCTCGAACCCCCCCTGGCTACGGGCCTGGCACGTGTGGCAAAATAACATGGGCATAAATCGGAGATGCTCCGTCAATGAAGGAGTCCTGAAGAGATTTACATTTTCTTCGTATTGGTTTGACAAGAAAACTTTTCACATAGAGATATCAAGAAGTATATTTCATTCTGAATGCGGTAGTATTGAACGGTGCTGTGGCATTAAAACCCACACATACACATACACATAACGTTCACAACCTTTACGTCCCTTTGTGTGTGTGTTGGGTGCTCGTTTGTGAATCGTGTACTGGGTGTATTTTTTATTTACTCACATTGAATGTTGTTATTCTCCATATTTTCATTTTCTATAGGCCTACTCTACTGTGTGCATGCGTGTGTGTGTGTGTGTGTGTGTGTGTGTGTGTGTGTGTGTGTGTGTGTGTGTGTGTGTGTGTGTGTGTGTGTGTGTGTGTGTGTGTGTGTGTGTGTGTGTGTGTGTGCGTGTGTGCTTTCACACATTCCCACATGCATTCACTCTTCCATAAAGACACACACACACACAAACACCCACGTACATACGCAGGGTGCGATTTGTTGGAAAACCAGAAGGGGGGATATGTCTCAGATTTTAAGTAATATCAATGGAATATGGAATTACATTAAAATGTGAATAAAATCCTGTAGAAACAGTGGCAATATCAGAACCAGAGGGGGTTACAATCCCCCCCATCCCCCCCTACAAATCGCACCCTTTACATACGGATGGAAGCACACACACGCATGCACATATGTAAGCATGCACAAACAGATATGCATGCATGCACGCACACACATGCACACATATGTGTACACACACACACACACACACACACACACACACACACACATACACACACACACACACACACACACACACACACACTCACACACACACACACACACACACACACACACACACACACACACACACACACACACACACACACACACACACTTCAACCCAGACAGGAAAGAATGGAGGACGCTAAAAGTACTAAATGGCACTAAGGTGCTTCTTAGGACCACAGCAGTAATCGATAAGGTTCTCTTGGTAGACCACATGGGGTTGGTGTACTTGCAAAAGGGAGGTCAGATGAGTTCACACAGTAATCAATAATACTGTAGCACCATCCAAGTGGCCCCTCTTGTCCCCATGTAGTGCCACCTTCATTAACACAGCAGGAGGACTCTATTGCACAGTGGGTTTGGCCAGTAGCCTATTTATCACAGACATCAATACTTTCCTGATATTTCTGGGATTTGCTTAATACCATAATAATAATAATAATAATAATAATAATAATAATAATAATAATAATAATAATAATAATAATAATAATAATAATGATAATAATAATAATAATAATAATAACTGTATTTGTATAGCACAATTCATACAACACATGCAGCTCAATGTGCTTAACAGTTAGATTAACAATAATGTTAAAACTGAAATAATGAAATGACGTAAAAGATAAAAAAAAAGAAATACAATGAAATAAAATATCAAATTGGCATAAAATCCACAAGAATCAGAAAGTCCGGAGACCAACTGAGATTTTCCCAATGCCCTAGTGGTATGCCAGTGGTAACGTGTTGTTCATGGTAAAGAAATTCACATGACACTTTCCATATAAACAGCACGCAGGCCCGTAGCCAGCATTGTGGTGGGGGGGATCTTTTCCCCCCGAAAGTGGACTTTATTTGGCTCCCTGCTCCAATGTTTCCCAAAAACACGAGCACATTAAAAATGTTTTAATTTAGACATACTTTATTCATTATAAGTTTGTCGCAAGTCTGTTGTTGCTGTCCTTAATTGAAGTTGCTCCCCACTTTTTAATCCTTAGCGCAGCACTATGGCTCCCTGTAATGTCATGGCAATGTTGTTATGATGTAGTTAAGCACTTTCAGCAAGTGAATAGGGTCGCTGGCGACCCCTGCTGCAGTAAGAGGCTATCATAAATGGACATGAATTGCTTCAAACGAGCTATCTCC
>NC_085874.1:30652376-30659876 GCF_034702125.1 Engraulis encrasicolus
TGTTTCATCTGTCTTGAATTAATACAAGCAGTCAGACACTGAACAACATTTTATTGGCTGTTTTCTGCATCAGTCTTGCTGTTTTCAATGCTTTGAAGTGCTTTAATTCATTTTAATGTTCATTTGCTCTAGAAATATCCACAGAAGTAATTGAAATTTGAAAAAATATGCCGGATCGATTATGGCCCTTGCCGAATCGATTATTGAATTGTCCTGCCCCGCATTGCAGAATCGATTATTGTTGACACCTCTACAGATCATATACACGTAGCCCTGTTACCATGAATAGCCCTGCTTCCATCATGCATATGTCCTTCCCTTGTGTCCTTTCCACTTATATTTCTAATTATTACATTTTACATACTTTTTTGACGTGTCTTATACAACATTTCTGCCGGCTTTATTAACAATGAGAAAGGACATTGTAGAAAGCCTACTACACTGGCACTAAGTAGCCTACATTTTCCAACCATGAATCCAAAATCATTTAAGAGGGTTGTCAATTTGTTATAAGGTGAAACACACTTTTGAATTCGCATAACTAAATGTACTTTCAATGCTCTAAGTAATTGCAGTGGTGGGCCTGTCTGTTTGCAGTTTAAACCAGACAATTATTTTTCCAAGTTGTCAGAATTTTTTTGCCTGTTCGCACAGCAATGTGGATGACTGCTTTGGCAGAATTCCCCACTCCAGAGTCATAAAAATGTAGTTTGCAAACACACAGAAACACACATTCTGTGGATAAAAGGTGCAGATGATCAATGGACTGCATTTATTTATATAGCGCCGTTCCGCTCCTTCGAGCACTCAACGCGCTTTACATTGTATGCCTCACATTCACCCATTTACATTCACATTCACACACTGGTGGCTCCTGGGGTTAAGCATCTTTCTCAAGGACACAACGATTGGGTCAGGCCGAGCGGGGCTCGAAACTGCAATCTTTGGTTTGCCGAACAGCTTCTCAACCACCTGAGCAACCACCACCCCAAATAATGCAAACACCGCAAATACTTCTCAATGTTGACGTTTTTGTTTGGATAAACCTTTACTGATGCTGGTCACTAATGGAAAGTTTCAGCCCAACCCCACACTCCTAACAGGCAGACAGACAGACAGACAGACAGACAGACAGACACACACACACACACACACACCCCACACACACACACACACACACTACAAACACTCACGTAGGCACACACTTAGGCACACACACACACACACTTTGACACAAACACACAATAGTGTGTGTAATGGAGGGAGGTTCAGCCTCATTAATTCTGTACGATTGTGGCTAATAGAGCAACATTAGAGACAGAAACTCCCTCCGCCTGGACTCTTCACCACCTCATTAGGCCCATATCATCTCCTAACTCCCAGCACCTCCCTATCTAACCCAAACCATCTAGCCCCTTAATCTTCATCACCTCCTAACCACCACCTCACCACCTCCTCGCCTAATAGGGCAATATTAGACACTCCTAACCACCACCTCACCACCTCCTCGCCTAATAGGGCAATATTAGACACTCCTAACCACCACCTCACCACCTCCTCGCCTAATAGGGCAATATTAGACACTCCTAACCACCACCTCACCACCTCCTCGCCTAATAGGGCAATATTAGACACTCCTAACCACCACCTCACCACCTCCTCGCCTATGGGCAATATTAGACACTCCTAACCACCACCTCACCACCTCCTCGCCTAATAGTGCAATATTAGACACTCCTAACCACCACCTCACCACCTCCTCGCCTAATAGGGCAATATTAGACACTCCTAACCACCACCTCACCACCTCCTCGCCTAATAAGGCAACTTTAAAGACAGAAACTCCGCCTGGACCCTTCACCACCTCATTGCCCCCCTATTGTCTCCTCACTCCCAGAACCTCCCTACCTAATCCATACCACCTCGCCACCTAAGGGCCAAAACATACCAAGGCGGAACGGAACGGTCATTCATTTGAATGAGACACCGCCGGTTGCCGGCGTGAAAAATACGCTCGAGTTCTTTTTTCCAAATGCAGCGCGGCGCGGAGCCGGCTCCCGCACCGCTGACTACCGCCGGTTGGTGTGTAAGGATGGATATGTTTCAATGTATTTTCACTGACACCGGTAAAAAACGCGGCCGTTCCGCGGTGCTTTACCGCTCTGGTGTGTAAGACCCCTAATCCTCATCACCTCCTAACCACCACCTCCTCGCCTAGTAGGGCACCATTACACCACCACACATGCTTGACACCATCTTAAGCACATTTGTTTATCTTGGTCTCTTCAGACCACACGACATGGTTCCAGTGATCCATATCCTTGGTCTGTTCATCTCTCTTGAGACCAAGATAAACAAATGTGCTTTAGATGGTGTCAAGCATGTGTGGTGGTAAACAAGCGAGTTTTACAAAAGTTTATCCTCTCAATATTCAAGCATGGTAGTGGGACTGACATGGTTTGAGGATGCATGAATGCTGTCAACATTGGAAATCTGAATTACACCTAAAAGAAACATGCATGTCAACATGCACTGTGACTACTGAAGCAGATCATGATACTCTCCATATGATTGCATTCAAATCTCACATCAATCTATTTAAACCAGGTGCAGACTCAAAATGTAAAAGTTAAATGTAAAGAAAGGTTGAAACGCACACCGATGACCTCTCCTTAATCCCTTTTCATTTCGAGACGATTCGAGCCAACACGGCCCCTTCTCTACCGGATTGTAATCTGGGGTGTACTCACTTTTGTGGGCAATGTTCAAACATTAATGGCTGAATTTTGAGTGAACAAAAAAATTAAGCAGTTATATATTTTGTTTAAAGGATCTCTAATCATTGTGTCAAAGTGAAATTTCTTTAATGCTCTCCTATGAAAAGATATACTCACAAATCTGCAAAAATGTGAGGGGTGTACTCACTTACGTGATATACTGTAGCCCAGAGTTTGCCAGTTCTATTCCTGATACACCAGGTTGGGTTGACTAATTAACATTTTAGCCTGGTGACTCATATGTTGTTTGACCTTTGGTGCCTGGAGCAACATATATGCTGCATTCACGATCTTGAGATTTTAGCTTTTCATAAAAAGAAGACAATCCGCACACTTCAGGTCTATTTTTGTGCAAAGAAGCTTTACTTGACTTGCAAGCAATCTGTTCTTAGACCTTCATCAGACAGACTCTATAGACATTAATAAAAATGTGGGCATGTTACAGCTGAATGAACACATTCTAATGTAAGATGAGGGTCTTAGGGTTTGCAACTTTTTTCATGTTTTTATATGCATCAGAAGCTGAGGCATTTAGGTTTTTATAGGCTGAGGGCAACTCTCCTTACAAGGGCTGAGGAATTCAGCAGGATTTTTTTTGCAGGTGCTTTAGGCATCAATGGGTTAAGGGCTCTCCTCCAACCTCCTCCATGACTGAGGTACCCTGAGTATCGTACCATCCTGCTGCCCTGCTACCTTCATTCGGGTACTTTTTTGGGCTTATGATCAGCTGGCTCTGCACTGTTTGGATCACATTTGTGGTGGCTCCTTGTTAGGTTTTCAGCGTTTTTCAGTAACGACACTGTCTATCTACCTCACTGAGTACAATAGAGTAAATGGTGTAACAGCTATATAATATCATGTGCTAGTGTTGTAATTACACCATAAATGCACTTTTGACACCTCTTGAGCGCACTTTCAATGGTTCCATTGCACTTTTCAATATTTTGTATGTGTCATTCCCTATGAATTTATTCATGTGTCCCCTTGGTTTTATTTCATGTATTGTTGAATGTGTGAGCTCACCGAAAAACACTTCTAGCAACTGTATTTTTTTTTTTTACTGTTGATATGATATGGCTAAATAAACTTGAAACTTTGAAACTTGAAACTCTGCTATTTCACCAACCACTTACCACCTAATGCGAAACCCCACCTGATCCTCTTCATCTCTGCAACCTCTCCAATCCAATTCCACCCCTGTCTCCAACTCCCATCTTCCTGCCAACTGACCACCTGCAGCCCAGGGAGGACTGCAGATGGAAATTGGCTTTTAGCTACAATCTGGCAACTTGGAAACTTGGTCAGTGTGCTGGAGGGTTTTTTTTTTAAGCCGTCTGATGAATGAACCATGGGAAATTTCTGATATTCAACTTTCCCAGTTGATGTGTGCGAAACAAAAAAGACAAATTGAGCTAGTATAACCTGGCCACTCTTTATAACCTTTAAAACCTCTCACCTACCAAATCACAGTCTATCCACCTCCTAACTTCCCACAGTGCTACTGTGAGGCCCCACATTCACACACCCCAGCACGCACTCACACACTCACACACGCACGCATGCACGCCCACACACACACACACACGCATGCATGCACACACACACACACACACACACACACACACACACACACACACACACACACGCATGCATGCACACACACACACAGTAGAGTGAGAGGCTAAAGACACAGACAGACAGACAGACAGACAGACAGACAGACAGACAGACAGACAGACAGACAGACAGACAGACAGACAGACACAGTGTGTGTGTGTCCAGGCGTGTGTGTGTGTGTGTGTGTGTGTGAGAGGGAGACAGCGCATTGTGATTATGTTGCTGATGAGCTGACCTCCAATGTCACTGTGGTAATAGCCTCGAGTCGTCAGTGTGTGTGTGTGTGTGTGTGTGTGTCAGTGCGTGCGTGAGTGTGTGCGAGTGAATGAAATGCCGTAATCGTTTCAGTGTCGGTCGGTGGAGATCAAATGGAGGAACCTTCACCCCTCCACGAGTAGATTCAATTTTAAAAAGGCATTTAGACTTTCAATTGAGAGGATGTCCTTAGTGATACAATGAAGGTATGTGGGCATTCAGACACACACACATACACACACACACGCGCGTCCATGCATACACGCACACACACACACACACACACACACACACACACACACACACACACACACACACACACACACACACACACACATACACACACGCGCGTCCATGCATACACGCACACACGCACGCATGCATGCACGCATCCATGCATACACGCACGCACACAGATTCGGTAATGGCCACGGTGTGTTAGTTCAGAGGGATGAAATACAACATGTTGGTATGCGCACACACACACACACACACACACACACACACACACACACACACACACACACACACACACACACACACACACGCACACGCACACACAAACACACACAAACACACACACACACACACACACACACACACACACACGCACTGTAACACAATGTACAGCAATCTGATAAAGTGCAGACAGATTCCCGAGGCCAAAAGTGCCAAAGTGTGTACTATGTTTCTCTGCTCCACAATAACGACCACATACACCTCTCAATCAGACAGAGAAGAGAGTCACCGGAGCACCTTCAGATGTGGAAGTTTAACTGTTTTATTGGGCCAATGCCAATACTAACCGCACAAATACACAGGCCCTGACCTGAGCGAGGCCAGCGACGAAAGCAATAGACTTTGTATTGAGTAGCGCAACAAGAGCGATTCAGGAGACTAGAGGCGATTTGCGTGACTGAAGCGACAGTTTGTTGTTGAACTCCTGGGAATATTATGCAAATTAGCTATGACGTGGTTCGGTGACAGCCACCACAGCCAATGGGAATGTTGGAATGCTTGCATGGGAAAGTAAGAAACGTAATTTCAATTCTTTGTATGACCAGTGCATGTACAGAAATTGACAATAAAACCAACTTGACTTGACTTCATTCTGCTTTTAACGGTAGTCGCTTCAATCGCTCGTATCGCTCTTGCTGCACAGAAGCGATTCTCTGTCGCTTGAATATCGTCGCGACCGGTCTATTCGCCTGGTAAAACTTCAGCGTTGTTATTGCTAGAACTATATTTACGTGTTATCCTATAGTTGAGCAAGCATTATGCCTTGGTAACAAATGGGCCTGCGGCTCAGTGGAAAATTACTGGACTGTGCGATTACTGGACTGTGCGAAGACTTTCTCTGCACCAGAACGAAGGAATGCATCCTTGAGATAACCACAACAAAGTACATCTTTTAGATAGCGGGCCAAGGCCTGTGTGTTTGTGTGTGTGTGTGCGGAAACTAATCTCAACCGGGATGTGTGCCCCCCGCCCCCTAGCGGTTGAGCTGTATTGTAACCAGGGCTTTGAACCGCTATTTTTTTCCAAACGTTCCGTTCCGAACAGAAGCGGAATTATTTAGTTTCCGGTTATGTGTTCCACCAATAAATTGACGTTCCCGAACCGGTTAGAACAAAAAAATATTGTTCCGGGAACAGTTAATTTCGTTCCTGTCAGCTGATTACTCCCCATAGGCCTAAGTGACGTTAATTAACAAAGAAAGACAGAATGGCAAATGGGTCAGCCTACATTCCAAACTGTTTATTCAAGCGGATGAAAAGAATATCCTTCAGAATTTTGTCATTAAGGGAGGACCTAAGCGGAGAAGTGGAGAATAAACCTCAATGATAAAAATGCGCGCTTCCATGCTGACTTGGGTCATGGGGAGCGCTAAGACGGACATTGTGAGTTTGTGCACATTTGAAGCGGCCATGGATGCCCAATAACGAAGAACATTCTCAGTGCGCTTTAAACACCCTTCTCGGCAAGATCTAACAATGATGCAATGGAAACTTTGCCCTTTTGTATGACAGTGTTATTTAAGATGTGGAGTGGAGACTTTGTAATCCACAGCTCTCTCCCCATTCAGTCAGAGAATGTCTGATGTCACACAGGACATGAACCTCAGCCATCATGGTAACGTGCGCAGGAAAATAATTACTTTTTTTTTTTGCTTGAGGAACTGTATTAACCGGTATTAACCGGTTACCATTATTTTTAAATAAGTGTTCCCGTTCCAGAACATAAAAAATAATAAAGTTTCCGGTTTCGTTTCTGTTCCCTGCAAAATACAAAAAGTTCCCGGTTTTCGTTTTCGTTCCTTGAACCGGTTCAAAGCCCTGATTGTAACCAGGGCTGTCCTTAATAAAACGGCTGGAGAGAGAGAGGCCTGTCAGAGTGATTAGTGAAGATTGTACTGACAGTTCTCTTTACTCGCTCCCCAAGCGCGCTTGAACTTAAATAACGATTCTCTGTGTCTATTCTGTTTTCGGGTGTTTCATATTACAAATGTTTAGGGTAAACCTAACAGTTACGTCTTCTTCAGAGTCAATATGGCAAACCTACTGTAGGTACTGTAGGTACTTAAACTAAAACTTTGCAAGAACACCTGACAGGTGCGTAGGGGCAGTGACCTGAACCACCTAAAGCCGGGCATACACTGTGCGATATTTTCAGTCGTGGGTATTAAGCTCCTGCTCACACTGCACGAGGAAATTTCGCGATTTAAAAGTTCATATCTCACGACTCATGTCCTCACACTATACGAGCCAACAGTCGGATGTGAGCAGAATGGTCCGACTGTGCGACAAGACACACTTGTTTCCCGGGGCTGCAGAGGAGGGAACATGCGCGC
>NC_085874.1:30677376-30687376 GCF_034702125.1 Engraulis encrasicolus
TCCTAGTGACGCAACACCTTCCGCGTTGCTTAGAGTCAGGCAAGGTTGCAATATAAATATAGTTTTTGAGCTCCAGAAAAATCGGGAACTCCTCCCACTTTGTCAGGAAGCAAACAACCATCCGTAAACTAAGGGAGGCAGGTCAACCATGCTGTTTGAGGAATTTTAGTTGTTATGCTCCAGGTCAGAGTCTCAAAGAAATTTGAAAGTCGATGATAATCAGGCTAGTTGTTTTGGTGTATTTTTCTAATAATTATGTGGCAAGGAAATATGCGGCATTTTGCTGATTATGCGAGAGTCCACTGAAACGCACCCACGCACACAAACAGTGGGGAGTGAATATGGGAGTGAAATGTCTGCCTTTGGTCCTAATGCATGCCATAAGGCCTCGTTAAAAACAGACCCCTGGGCTGCACATTTGCAAATGTCTGCCATCATATAGCCTTGTACACAAGAACACAAACATACACTCACAGACGTTTGCTCGCTCGCGTATGCATGCACACATTCTCTCTCTCTCTCTCTCTCTCTCTCTCTCTCTCTCTCTCTCTCTCTCTCTCTCTCTCTCTCTCTCTCTCTCTCTCTGCCATTGGCTCAGACTAATACTACAAGAAAACACTTGAACAGATGAAAAGATTGGAGAGGAAGACAGAGACACACAAAGAAAAAGAGAAACAAAAGGTTAAGAGAGTGAGCAAGCAAGAGATTTAGATAGATAGAGAGAGAGAGAGAGAGAGAGAGAGAGAGAGAGAGAGAGAGAGAGAGAGAGAGAGAGAGAGAGAGAGAGAGAGAGAGAGAGAGAGAGAGATGGAAGATGAAAGAGGAAAGGGAAAGGGAAAGGATAAGAACGGAAAAAGAAGAGAGAGAAAGTGACCCATCGTCTCGGGCCTTAGCAACCTCATCAAATCAAAGTGAAGAGGGTTGGAGCATCTGCCTGATCTGCCCAGAGATGACACACAAAGACCAGACATTGATGACACTGGCTTATGGGTTATTATTACGATGATGAACCAAGACACTGAGACTCAGAAATACAGAGACAGACAAAACGTATTAGCACCCCACCCCCTCAACACACACACACACACACACACACACACACACACACACACACACACACACACACACACACACACACACACACACACACACACACACACACACACACACACACACACACACACACACACACACTGTGTATTTGGGTCAGTGACGTATACTCACACATACATGCACACACACACGCACACGCGCACACAGACACATGCATGCACATACGCGCGCAGGCATGCACGCACACATGCACGCAAACATGTCTATTAGCACTGGTTGTCAGTGGCTAGAACATCTGTGGGTACATGCTCTTCAGCTGGGATCTGTTTGACTGTCAGCAGTGTAATGAGCCCACCAGAAGTGTGCATCAGTGTGTGTGTGTGTGTGTGTGTGTGTGTGTGTGTGTGTGTGTGTGTGTGTTGAAAATATATTGGCATACATTTTTGTAAATTGACATTGAGAATGTTTAATAAGGGTCATGATCATATGCTGTATATTTTGCGAAGGGTTATCAGCCACATCCAACCCACTTTCTCTGTGTGATCAAGACACACCTCAGGAGGTCTGGCCAAGGGGCCTAGGTCTACCTGGACACAATGGGAGCCCCCACAGCTTGGAGACAGACGGGGGATGGTCACTCTACTACAAAAAAGACAGATACACTAGGGAAAGACAGAACTTTTCTAGGCTGTTGCTGTTAGGGTGAGGTCACAGAAGAACAGAATTCAAAAATGCTTTAATTATTTGTAACTTCATGCCAGATGCTTTGGATAAATAAACCCGCTGAAATCAAGAATTGGACACCATGCTCTCTGACTCTTTAAAAAGAACACGCTGGATTCTAGCCAACACATAGTAAGTTTGGAAAATGATTTGGAAATGGGTTTACAACGTTTGGAACAAAATGGCTAAAATCCAACAATTGGTGACCCCGACTTGTGATAAAGAAGGAGAGCTGGTGGACAAAAAGACAAGAAATGGACGAAGGGGCAGTTGGGTGACAACAACTAACAGCCGCTACAATGTGTAATCAAATGGTAAGCAGACCAATGATTTATCTAAGTACTGTTATTGGGCAGATCAAGGTTTTATTGTTGTCACCCTACTGTAGGCATGTCTAAACAAATGGTTAAAGCATTAAGGTTAAAGTGCACAAGAAATAAATATGGAATACTGGCTTAAGGCAAAGGTCATGCAAAAAAAAAAAAATACGGACAATCATTATGGCTGGGCAGAGGGGCCCATATTTTGTTGATATAATGGATGGCACATATATTATTGGCTGATTGTTGTGTGGATACTGGACTGTGTTGAGATTATATTGCTCTGAGTTACGTTGCTGGGGAAGTATTGTGGTAGCATTTGTTGGGAATATTGCATTGCTGGTTATTTATTGGAGTGTTTATAGCTGGGGAAAATGGTGCTTGAGGTGTGGGTCTCGTTGACTGTGTTGCTATGATTGTTACAACTGCATTGTGGGAATCGGTGTAGGTTGACCATGAGAGATTTAATCGGATGTTTAGTTAAGAGTGGAATTTGGTAGTTACAGTGTGAATGTTGCCTATTTCTATGTGAATTGAATAGCAGTCTCCTTTGTATGTTAATCATTGAAAGAATTAATTTTAACTAACTAAGCTCAAGGAGTTTAGCAGTAAAGGAGGAGTTAAGACATAAACATAATGGACCTTGGAGGAAAGGGTGACTTCAGAGGATTACCTCCAGTGCTAACATCCACTGTGAAGGGTCAATGGGAAGCCATAAAACAACAGCTTATGGCTGCATCGATTGAAAAGGAAAGGAAAGGAACGGGAGACAAGTATGACAAAATTTGGGAAGAGTTGAGGAGGCAAAAGCATGTGCCAAGAGATACTGAAAAGCGTGACCTGTTGCCACATCTCATCAAAGCAGTACAGTATGCCCAAATTCAGTTGGAGGAACATGAAAAAAACAGGAAGCAGTCCAGGTTCTCTTTCAGAGATAACTGGAAAAGGGAGAAGGAACAATTAGAGTACAAAAGGAGTTGCCTCCATAATATGTCATTAGCCAGCGCAGCTTTAAAATTTGCACAGACACAATCGGAGACATGCCCAGAGAATCAACTCTTGTTGATACAAAACAGACCCACCTCAGTATCTCTGCCACCCGCACCAGCATCATACTTTGCAAATGTCTTGGAAGAAGTGAAACAAACTCCTACTAAATTATCACAGCAGTGTCTAAAGACAGTGGAAAGAGAGACAGGAAATGGAAGGAGCAAGTTGCACTCAAAAGTGGAGACAGGGGCATGTTGTGAAACGAGAAAGACAAACGAAAGCAGAGACACAGTGGAGTCACCACTACCTGTGCCTCAGAACATGTTGCCATTGATATGCAAAGACCCCCAGGAGGGAGAGAAGTACAAACCATTCTCCTTCACTGACATGAACTGCATCGTTGAAAAAATGCCCCCTCCGTCAGAAGGGGGAGGGGCATGGATGAGCAAGTTTTTTCAACTCACTTTGGGTCACAAGCTTGCTATTGGAGATTGGAGAGCAATATTGGAGAAACAAGTGACCAGCTTTGATGTTATGCAGATAGAGACCATTGCAGGTACAACCAATTTGGCGGATTCAGAATCATTCACTTCTCATGCTACACAGTTGGGAGGAGCTATGCGAGCAAAGTTTCCTGTTCCTACAGGGACCACACACACACACTCATTCACCATGAAAGAAAATGAAGACATATCAGAATTTCTGGTCAGGTGCAAGGACATTTGGACTGATAGAGCAGGGTGTCACCCTGGCTCTGGACAGTGGCAGACATTGCAATTCAGAAAAGCCATCATGGGAAGCGTACCCAAAACAATTCGAAAGGCCATGGNGGACAACCCGGACCTGGCAGGGTGTACCACTGAACAATGGGAAAGGCACTTGAAACATCACATGAAGATACAAAGAGCTAAGGAGCAGGAGGCAAAAGAGGAGACAGACGCAGCACGACTGGAACTATTGAAACTGCAGTTAGAGGAGGCTCGCAACAGAGTGGGTGACACAAAAAATAAATCTGAGTATCAAATGGTTCAACAGACCCTCCACCAAGCGAAAAGAGGTCCAGGGGAATTGGGCAGGAGGCATAGGACTGGTTGGCGTAGGTCATGGGACAAATGCCATGGCTGTGGTGAGTTGGGTCATTGGAAGAGAATGTGCCCCAAAGTGCAGTGGAGAGGGTTCCCAAACATCCCAAATCAATATAGAAGGGGTGGGTATGCCCCACAGCAAGCGTACCTATTACCACAACACTCGCCACACCATGGATCAGGGTTTCAGAATTTGGGTGTGGGCATGCCTTGGGGGGCGTCGACACCCTGGGGTCCTTTGACACCCTGGGGAATTGGCCGTATTCATTAGAGGTGGAGTAGAAACCTGACTGACACTGGGGTGATAAAAGAATTGTATGAAATGGGCAAGGTTTTCAAATTTTGGATATCAATATAGATTAGTTTTTAGCAATAATTTTAATTCATTCAGGTTTGGAAAAATCATACAATTTGTTTTGAAAAAGGATTAAGTTGCATTTAATCGACCTGGTTTCGTGTGATTTAATTAAGTGAAGATTAACTAATTGTCCATTTTTTTTCTTCTTAGGATACGATAACAGGATACGGTTGCTTGTTGTTGACCTAATCCCTTCAGGATGTCTGGAGACAATGAGATTGGGAGTCGACACCTAGAGAGGAATATACTGTGAATTGCCTTAATCATTTAGTCCTTTCAGGAACATGACCATGGAGTGAAACCAGGGGACCGAGACACATTGGGGAATGTGAACATATCTCTTGTTTTGTAGCTATATGTGAATTTGATTTAATCTACAGGTTAACGATAAGAAGGAACCAGTGTGTCATAACAGGTTATCATCAATAAGTAACCATGGTTGATTAACTTCAGGTTTCATTCCCTTTTTTCCCCAAGAACAGGAGACTAACATATATGTATTCCTTGTGTGTCTGTCATTGTATGTCAATGGGCCCTATGTCTGTCTCTGTGTTATGTGTGTTCATGTAAAAAATTGAGAGTGCACGTGCAAAGGTTGAAAAAAAAAAATGAAAAGAACATGGTTAATATGGCAATTTAACAGAGGCCTACTTACAGTGACGTCATGACATTTATTTTACACATTTTTTGGGTTGTTTCATTTATTGATTTGAGTTTATTCATTCGGTTTCTTCAAGTTGGTTTTGATAATGCTTTCATTTTACGTCTTGATTTGGTTTTCAAATGAATCAATTTGAACCTCTTTGTGAGCATTTTTCTTTTAATAAGCGGTATTTTCCTTTCTTTAAAAAAACCAGATGGGTCTTTCTTTCTCTTTTTGGTCAACAAAGAGTTTGGTTTTGAAGTAAGAAACATTTTTATTTACTATTTGGGTTTCAAATGGATATTTTTCAACATTTTATTTACTATTTGGGTTTCAAATGGATATTTTTCAACATTTTATTTACTATTTGGGTTACAAAGGAATCATTTTCAGCTTTTTAGAGAGGTGGCTTTCTTGTTACAACGTGTTCTTCTTTCAGGAAAATATGACTTTATTTGGTTATGTTCCATCAAAATGCAGGAGTTAGAGATACTATATTAAAATAAGCTTTATAGGATTTCTAGTTTATAGTTTCCATGACTATATTTTCATCGTTTTGGGTTACTTTAAACAGTGCTTTATTTCTTTAGTTGACTTCACCAATTTTCCCTTTATACATTTTGTTTTTATTAAACAAGAAAACTCACTTTGGTTAGGTATGTTATGATATGGGTAATTGATATGGGTTTTTAAGAAAACTAAAAAGTTATAAAAAGTAATATTCAGTGATAAGTCATAAACAATGCCATTTTAACATGAAACTTTAATTAAACAGCTATTGTACAGACTTTGCCGTCTTCCAAGTTCATCCCCCAGTTCTAATTTTATTTCCAAAATTTGAGCTCAAAACCCAGAGGCGGTGAGGTGCCATAGTTTAAATTGATACAGAATCTCAACAGAGTGCAACCATGTGATCAATCAGCGGTCAACTTGGAGGAAATCAGGTGTCATGAAGTAAAGTACGTGCTCTCTATTGTCTGGCAGTTGCAAACGTTGAGAAATCCAAGGAGATTTATACGGAGTCAGATGGGAGAACTGTGGTTCTCTGCCAGGGCATTGAGCAAAGTACTGTAGGGTGTCCATGACGGGACACAAAGAACTACGCTGGTTCGATCTATGATATGGGACGACAAAGTCCTAGAGTTGGAAACAAGGGGGTGCACTCTGCTTGTTGAAGGGATAACTTACATAAACTTTGGCACACACCTCCACTATTTTAAAGATTAATCTGTTTGGCTGTTGGGAGAGTTTATTTTCATTGTCAATGGTGGATGAATAAGGGACATGTCATTGACTGTATCTTTAGCTTTCTAAGAGAAGTATTCCCCCCCTTCTTCTTTCAAAGAGAAGTAATATTCCCCCTTCTAAGAATTCAGATTTTTTCCTTACTATAATTTTGGAAGTTGAAAGTTGATTTATGAATTTAGATTAGTAAAGAGGCAAAGGGCTGAAATTGAATTTTTTGCTGTCGTTTCAGAAATGCATATGTTTTTATGGTTTATGGTTTTTACGTTTTTATGGTTTCTCAACCCATGGAAAGTGTGACATAAAAGTTGGGCAGGGTCTGACATGATAAATGGTGCGCAAACATTTTCTTTTATTCCAGGTTTTTGTTGTGGATTTTCTTTATAGCTCTCTGGGTGATGCGATGAAAATGCAATTTTGGAACAATTTTGAATTTTTCTTTTATTCTTCTTTCTTTCTTTCTTTCTTTCTTTCTTTCTTTGGGCTTATCATTCCTATTAAAGAGTTTAACATACTATTGAGAAGCACTTCACCATAGCTGACACTCTCGGGGGCCAAAAAGAACATTTCTATTTTTATGATGTTGCCACGATATTTTTTCAGTTGAAGAGAGGGACTCCAGAGAAAAGGGGTGACAATATATTGACTGCATTTTTAGTTCTTGTTTTGTATTCTTCTTTTAGGTTTGGTTGTTTATTTTTGAACTGTTGTTTTGGGTTGAACAGAATTTTTGCATTTCAATACCTATAGGCTACTATGGGTAGGCCTATGAATCTCCAACCATAACCCAAGTGATAGCCGTTCGATTGCATTTCAGATAAAGACATGGCAGATGGACATGCTAAGATATTTTTTTTGTGATTCGATGTTGAATCGAATCAAGAGAGGGAATTGAAAATATATTGGCATACATTTTTGTAAATTGACATTGAGAATGTTTAATAAGGGTCATGATCATATGCTGTATATTTTGCGAAGGGTTATCAGCCACATCCAACCCACTTTCTCTGTGTGATCAAGATACACCTCAGGAGGTCTGGCCAAGGGGCCTAGGTCTACCTGGACACAATGGGAGCCCCCACAGCTTGGAGACAGACGGGGGATGGTCACTCTACTACAAAAAAGACAGATACACTAGGGAAAGACAGAACTTTTCTAGGCTGTTGCTGTTAGGGTGAGGTCACAGAAGAACAGAATTCAAAAATGCTTTAATTATTTGTAACTTCATGCCAGATGCTTTGGATAAATAAACCCGCTGAAATCAAGAATTGGACACCATGCTCTCTGACTCTTTAAAAAGAACACGCTGGATTCTAGCCAACACATAGTAAGTTTGGAAAATGATTTGGAAATGGGTTTACAACGTTTGGAACAAAATGGCTAAAATCCAACAGTGTGTGGGGGGGGGGGGGGGGGGGGGTGGGGGGGGGGCGGCTATGCGTGTGTGTATATGTGTGTGTGTGTGTGTGTGTGTGTGTGTGTGTGTGTGTGTGTGTGTGTGTGTGTGTGTGTGTGTGTGTGTGTGTGTGTGTGTATGTCCATGGCTGGGGTAATGTCATTAGACACACCTTTGTGTGTCTAATGACACTCGCTGCTCTCATGCTTCACACTCATCCCCCCCCCCCCCCCCCCCCCCCCCCCCACACACACACACACACACACACACAGACACAGAAGAGAAGGACAGAGTTAGGACTCTGTGTGAGGCTGACCAAACAAAGAAGAGGATGGAGAGAGAGACAGAGAGAGAGAGAGAGAGAGAGAGAGAGAGAGAGAGAGAGAGAGAGAGAGAGAGGATAGAGAGAGAGAGAGAGAGAGAGAGAGAGAGAGAGAGAGAGAGAGAGAGAGAAAGAGAGTGTGAGTATGAGTGTGAGAGAGAGAATTCTTGAGATGTATGAAGACATCGGGAACAAAGGGAGCTGGGAATGGACACACATACACACGCACACACATGCACGCACGCACGCACGCACGCGCACGCACGCACGCACGCACGCACGCACGCACGCACGCACACAAGGTCAACTACCTTGGCAAAGTGGCTGATGGAAAAACTAATTACAGCGTGCAGCTTTGGGTCTGTGAGCAGTGACCCACCTCTGTCTCTCTCTGTCTCTCTCTCTCTCTCTCTCTCTCTCTCTCTCTCTCTCTCACACACACACACACACACACACACACTCACACGCACACACACACACACACACACACACACACACACACACACACACACACACACACACACACACACACACACACACACACACACACACACACACACAAGCACACACACACACAAACATTTGCGTCCACTGACCCATTGTATGGCTGTAGGCAAGGACAGTAGCCAAGGCACAATACCATTCAACACACACACACACACACACACACACACACATACACACACACACAAACACACACACACACACACACACACACACACACACACACACACACACACACACACACACACACACACACACACACACACACACACACACACACACTGCGTGACTGAATCTGGCTATTGTTCAATTGAGTTCAGTTGTCGGAGTAAAATCTAAAATATCTTAAGTATGTAGTCTGAAGCGTATTCTACAAAGTATGTAGGCTATTACTCAAAGGTAGATGGAAGGACAAATACCACCATGCCAATGAATACATGGAAACCCAGATCCAGTGTCATTGGGAGTTCATGCCTCTATATTTATGGATAATTTAAGTTGTGATAGGCCACCGCTCATCTGTTTAGAAGTTGCAGGATTCAGTAAAAAATTCTGTATAAAAAGAAGACAATCCACACACTTCAGGTCTATTTTCGTGCAAAGAAGCTTTACTTGACTTGCAAGTTTTCGGTCCTTAGACCTTCATCAGGCAGAGTGTATATCTATGGATAAAATTGTAAGAAATTGTGTTCATGGTTTCATCATCTGAAAGGTGTACATGGGAAAGGGTAAGCCTAGAAAGACTATGAGGCCTCTGGACAGATTAACTATTTTTATCCTCAAGGGTAAATTCGTGTTCCAGGTTGCTTTGTATAGAAGAAAAAAAGATTTAAAAAGTAGATAAAAAAGGGAAATATAAATAAATAAGAGTGAACACTTTGCAGTTAAGTCAGTGTGCTTGTCTTTGCCCTTAAATGACAAATTATATAGTTTTTTAAAAGTATTTTTAAGGGGGCTTTTTGGCCTTTATCATTATAAAACAGTTTGAGAGTAGACAGGAAATGGTTGGGAGAGAGACGGGCCAGGGCCGGGAAATGACCCTGGCCAGACTCGAACTGGGGTCCCCGTGGACAATGTAAGCAAATTACATAGTTAGATGGCTCTCTAGACCAGTGATTTTCAACCTATGGGCGGGGCCCACTGATGGGCCATGAAGGTATTCCAAGTGGGCCTTGAAATCATTCTCTAACAATTGCAATCACATTTTGGTGTGTGCTGCTGTTGATTTATTTGAGTTTTATTCTTAATTGGGTCCGAGGTGGGCCCCGGACATTTGTGACAATTTCAAGTGGGCCCCAAGTTGAAAAAGGTTGGGAAACCCTGCTCTAGACAAATGATCCCCAGTCCATCAGTTGTGCATT
>NC_085874.1:30694876-30702376 GCF_034702125.1 Engraulis encrasicolus
CTCTCTCTCTCTCTCTCTCTCTCTCTCTCTCTCTCTCTCTCTCTCTCTCTCTCTCTCTCTCTCTCTCCTCTTCCATCAGATCAGATTGTGATCATATAGGTATGTTTGCTGTTGTATTATTAAAGCTAAATAAGATTCTCCCGCAAACCAGTCAAGGGTTCTTCGAGGGGGGCGGTGGTTCAGTTTTCCCTAGCCAAGGGAAAGGGGGGCCCAGAATCTGGACCCCATTGCATTGTATGTATAGAGAGCAGGGCCCTTCCAGATGATTTCGTCTTGGGCCTGGTCAAAGCTGTCATCAGCCCTGCTCCCATCAGTTTGCTGTTCCATTATTTTTGCTGTTCCATTATTACAGTTCCACATTACAAATAATGGACATTAGAGATCTTGAGCAGCAGGAGTTTATGCAGAGACGAAGTGATGTTGTGGCCCCGCCGTGTATTCAAGTGGCCTCTTAAAGCTCAGAGTGCATTAGATCCTCATGGCTCCACACCATCAGGCCTGGATTAGGATGACCTGGGGCCCCCAGGCTACAGGTTGCTGTAGGCCCCCCTGGAAGGCAGATTTTACAAAGACGTTGTCATAATAACAAGGTAGGAATTAAGGATATCATGTTTGCCAGCTGTGGAGAGAAGTATTAGCAAGGTTCAAAACTGTACTCCACACAACAGATGCATTTTGAATATCTCATATTGTGCAATTCTGCATTTTTGACTTTTGGCCAATTGGGGTGCCCCTGGCAGGAGAGGCTGGGTAGATGAGCTCACAGCCTGGTCTAAGGCTTAAGCTCACCACCTCGTCTTTATTCTCTAATGCAAGTCCCAAACTTTACCATTAGCCTACATGGCCCCCTAAATTCTAGCAGATTTCAGCCAAGTCCCCCCTGACATGGGCCGTTGCAAACTGTTTTTGCATTGCATAAAAAAATGAAACAGACTAATGCCTACCCATTTGAAGCCAAGCAACACCTCCCTCTCCACTGCCTTCTTCTCAACGCCCATCCCCCTCGCCCCCTGAGGGCCTGCTAACGCCCCATGCAGGGCTGTAGGGAACAAGTAGTCTTAGGCCTACAATACTACTGTGATCCCTCATGCGTGAGACGTTTAGCTCAGGGGCTGGTCTGCGCTCTTGGGTTCAGAGTATACGCTGAGCCCACGGCCCCGTCTGAGGTCTCTGATGCATTAGGCATTCAGCTCAGGGCTCAGTCTGCTCTGCGCTGCGCTGCATGTCTGGTTCATCAAGGCCGGAACTCGTGGGCCGCTCTGCACTCCTCGGCTTCCCTTCAGCGTTTGACCTGCAGGTTTTCCCTCATTTAGTTCAGACTGGACCGGGCAACCAGGTCAACGGACTCCTCTGACATACTGTATGCAGAATAAAACCGTTTCCTTTGAATACGCTGCTCGAGTTGTTTTCTAGAATACAGCTAATGGACTAGATGTGGATGTGTTTGAATGGCAAAAAGGAATGAATATATCAGAGAACTGCGAAGATGTTTTATTGTAGGCTACTTAGTGTTATGGGCAGTTGCTGGGTAGACAACATTTAGATTTAGATACTGTATTCCATAAAAGCCATGAAGGGTTTAAAAATATCGGTAACACTTTACAATAACGTCCTATTCACAGCTTTATAAACACTTTATAAATAATTAATTAATTATCCACAAAATGTTTACAAAAGTTTATAAATGGGCGAGAAATATTATGCCAACACAGCAGACACAGCGCAGTCGCAGCTGTCCTGGAAGTTTAGACCAGAAGGCATGAAACCACATAAAACTCACACAGTAGAAGTTAATTCCCACGTCACTGTGTGGTCATAGTTTGGTTATTACTCATTTACAAACATTTGTAAATGCTTTGTTAAATGTAAATTGTTATTATATGTTAATAAAGTGTTTATAAAGCTGTGAATAGGATGTTATTGTAAAGTGTTACCAAAATATCACATACTATACATACTGTAACATATTGTGGTGTACTTTAATTTATAGTGAAATACATTACAACAGCCTTTTATATATCTAAAACTTCTAAAAAAAAACATAGTTAAAATGATGCTACTTGATGTTTCACATTTGTTGAGTTGTGTTGAATCTTGTAAGGGCACAATAATTAAGATCTTTGTACCTCCGCCGAGGAGGTTATGTTTGTTGTCGGTCGCGTTTGTTTGTTGGAGTTGTCTAAAGGGACACTGTGCAGGAAATGGTCAAAAAAGGTACTGCAACTATACTGCTCATTGAAAGTGGGCTGCCTATTGCCAAATTTGATCTTTACATGAAAGTTTACTAAGCAATAAACAAATATTTTCTAGTATGGTCCAAGTACAGTCATTTTTGCAGCTAAAAATGGCTATTTTTGGACATTCAAAATGGCGGACCATGGAGAAGATCCCCCTTTTCATGTATGAAAAATGCAATTTTTCCAGTCATAATGAACACTTAGAATTTGATGCTGGTGGTAAGTATTCATGAGAAAGGTAACATTAGTGAATGGGCAGCATGAATTCTGGAAATAAACAACTATAAATCTCACACAGTGTCCCTTCAAAATGACAAAAGGAATAAGTGATCACATTTTGGTGGTTATCCGCATCATGATCCAGATCCAAGGTTCTTCACCATTACAGCAGAGATTCTTTAAGTATATAGAGATATGCCAACACAATAGGTTTCTATGGGCACCTAATGTGACCAGGTTCCGGTCTGCCTAAAGGAGCGTGTCATAATGCTCCTAGCATTGAATAGAGCAGTCCTTAGGTCTGCCTAGGTCTGCCTAAAGGGGGATTTCTCTCCCTCCCCCTTGCAATAATAGAACCCGGAAACAATGGGCCAATGGAACCTCTCTCTCTCTACTCTCTCTGATTGCGGGATAGGGCCCCCTGGAAGGCAGATTTTACAAAGACGTTGTCATAATAACAAGGTAGGAATTAAGGATGTCATATTACTGTACATTGGATCCTCAGGCAGACAGACAGACAGAGAGAGAGAGAGAGAGAGAGAGAGAGAGAGAGAGAGAGAGAGAGAGAGAGAGAGAGAGAGAGAGAGAGAGAGAGAGAGAGAGAGAGAGAGAGAGAGAGAGAGAGAGAGAGAGAGAGATGGAAAAAACAAAAAAAGAGAAAGGAAGAAGCCTTCTATACATTCACACACACGGCCGCACGGCTGCACGCACGCACGCACGCACGCACGCACGCACGCACGCACGCACGCACGCACGCACGCACGCACGCACGCACGCACGCACGCACGCACGCACACACACATACACACACACACACACACACACACACACACACACACACACACACACACACACACACACACACACACACACACAGATATTCAAGCATGAAAGCCCCTACTTCTGCATCACATAAAAGACTGTGAACCGAACTAGGCACACAGCAAGTATTACTTGCAAATGTATGTGTGCGTTTACGTGTATACATGTGTGAATTTGTGTGTGTGCATTTGTGAATTTGAGTGTGTGTGTGTGTGTGTGTGTGTGTGTGTGTGTGTGTGTGTGTGTGTGTGTGTGTGTGTGTGTGTGTGTGTGTGTGTGTGTGTGTGTGTGTGTGTGTGTGTGTGTATTCAGCATAGGCATAGCAGGAGATACCCAACGGGAGAGGAGCTAGGGGAATCCCGCTGACAGACTAACGGTAGGAGGCATCCTCACACACACACACACACACACACACACACACACACACACACACACACACACACACACACACACACACACACACACACACACACACACACACACACACACACACACACACACACACACACACACACACACACACACACACACACACACACACACACCACCTCCGTTCATTCATGGTTTCCAAGGTAACCTAAGCTACCCATTGGATGCCAGCATGGTTTAGTCCCGTTTTCTTTTCTCCCCCAGTGGGTGTTGCTGTCTTCCAATTGGCCACACCCAGACAGACTCTTTCATTTGATTGGCTCCTGAACAGGGCCACTCTTAATCGTCTGCATTTAATAAATGGTGATGCATCTTAATAAATTCTAAGATACAACCACGCATGCACGCACACGCACACGCGCAGGCACGCACACACATTGGATACCAGCATGGTTAAGTCTTGCTTTCTTTTTTCCCCCCTTGGGTGTTGCCGTCTTTCAAAAGGCTACTCCAAGAAAATATGCAGTGATCTCATTGGCTACACCCAGGCAGACTCTTTAATTTCATTGGCTCCCAAACTGGGGCACTCTAAATCGTCTGCATTTGTGTCAGGGGTGGAGGTGGAGAAGAAGCAGATGATCATGATGCATCTTAATTCATTCTCAGATACAAACACGCATGTGCGCAAGTGCGCACGCACCAACGCACCAACGCACGCTTGCACACACACACACACACACACACACACACACACACACACACACACACACACACACACACACACACACACACACACACACACACACACACACACACACACACACACACACACACACACACACACACACACACACACACACACACACACACACACACGCACACGCATGCACACATACTTTCTTAGTTCAATCATGGTTTCCACGGTAACCTAAGTCACCCATTGGGTGCCAACATGTTTCGACTTTCTTTTCCCAAAGTCAAAGAGGAAGATACTTCAGTAGACCTTTGGTTAGGAGACCTTTGGAATCAATAGAGTCCCCTTAGTGCTGTAGATGGCGGTAGCGCACATCTTTTGCAAGCCACCCCCAAACATCACAAAAAGAGAAGAAGGAGGAGGTGGACAACGCCTCCCTTAGGAGACCAAAATTGAGCACTCCTTTGCATTGGGTGGGCAGAGTTTGAATCCCCTTCCTTTACTGTAATCTACCCTCTTTGAGCAAGTGGTTGTTGCTGTGTTCAAATTGGCTACTCCCCCCAAAAAATGCTCTGATCGGATTGGCTCCTGAACTGGGGCACTATTAATTTTCAGCATTTGTGTCAGGTTGGATGTGGAGAAGAAGAGGATGAAATCACATCTTAATAAATTATTTTCAGACACACACAAATGCACGCATGCACGCACGCACACATGCACACACACACACACACACACACACACACACACACACACACACACACACACACACACACACACACACACACACACACACACACACACACACACACACACACACACACACACACACACACACACACACACACACACACACACACACACACACACACACACACACACGCACATCGCTATTTATCAAAGACGATAGAGAGAAGACAGCTCACTCATGTCATTAGAGCGCAGTACGGCATGACAGCATGTGGAGTCACTTTCTTCTTCTTCTGTCAGTACTGGCGGAGTTACTTTTTACATCCACTCGTGTCCTCAGGCTTCCGTACAACACCATACAATGTACAACGTACAACATTTTCCAACCAGTAATCGTTCTTCTCCAATCCACTTTCTTTGCTAGGATTCATCTGCTAGGTTCATGTTAGGGCACACAGTTCTTATTAGTGGCGTGCACAAAGAGGCTACAGAGCTGCTATGTTATATCAGAGCATTATTATCACACAAGTTTAATTATCAAGCAAATTGTAGATGATCCACTGTACATTGTGACAAAAAAAAACATCTTAAAGGGACATTGTGTGAGATTTTTAGTTGTTTATTTCCAGAATTCATGCTACTCAATCAATAATGTTACCTTTTTCATGAATACTTATCACCACCATCAAATTCTAAGTATTCATTATGACTGGAAAAAATACATTTTTCATACATGAAAAGGGGGATCTTCTCCATGGTCCGCCATTTTGAATTTCCAGAAATGTAAGCTGTGGCGTGAAGTTCTGGTAGGAAGACGAGACGGTACTTCACTCATCTTATTTGTCAATCGAGTCTTCTATGGTAGAAATGTAAGCCTGTGGCGTTAAGTTCTGCTAGGAAGACGAGACGGTAACTCACACTCATCACTGCCCTTAATTATCCAATCATAGCTCCCGGATGGGGAATCCCGCCACGTCACTCACTTATCCTCAGCTTTCAGCCAATAGGATGTCCACGCCTTGGTTTTAAAAGTCTTTGTCAGTTTCCGCTCTTTGCTACTCAGTGTAAGCAGACGCCGACGCCCCACCTCCATCCCCTTCAACCTCCATTTCCTGGACCCAGTCTCCTTCAACCTCTGTCTCCTTGGACTCCATCTCCTTGAACCCCGTCTCCTTCAACCCACGTCTCCTTGGACCGCATCTCCTGCAACCTTTGTCTCCTTGGATCCCATCTCTTTCAACCTACGTCTCCCGATGTCCTGGTTCCCTGGTCCGCTTCAGCCTCCTTCAGCCTTATCCCTATGAGCCATCGTCACCAGTTGGTCCCTGTCCTGTAATGGGGGTAGGCTTCGCCCCTGCCTCATCATCGGCAGGATATGAGCCCCCCGTTTTTCAAATTATATTCTGCAGGTCGGGGACCTGCGCCAAAGAGAAATGTTGCCTCCCTGTGTATTAATAAATACATTTCATTTCATTTTGTCTATTGAGTCTTCTATGGTAGAAATAGCCATTTTTAACAGCAAAAATGACTGTATTTGGAACATACTATAAAATATTAATTTATTACTTAGTAAACTTACATGAAAAGATAAAATTTGGCCTTAGACAACGCATGTTCAATGATCAGCATAGTTGCAGTACTGCAACTAAGCTGCTCATTGAAAATGTGTTGTCTAAGGCCAAATTTTATCTTTTCATGTAAGTTTATTACCTTTTTTGACCATTTCCTGCACAGTGTCCCTTTAAAGAAAAACTTTTTCTGGCATTTTCTGTCCTGTAGGGCAAAGGGGCAGGTGCTTTACCACCACCTCGTCCCTATCTGTGCACACCTATGGTTCTTATAATCACATTGGGGACCAGTTACACTCCTTCTTCCTCTCGCACAAACACACAAGCATGCCTGCGTGCACACATGTCCGGCACTCCCACTGAGTTTGCCCCCTGGACCCTTAATGAGCCCTCTCCTCTGTCCTACACCTCATTAACGAAGGAGGCAATCAGAAAGAGGGGAGAGAGAGAGAGAGTGAGAGAGAGAGAGAGAGAGAGAGAGAGAGAGAGAGAGAGAGAGAGAGAGAGAGAGAGAGAGAGAGAGAGAGAGAGAGAGAGAGAGAGAGAGAGAGAGAACACAGAAAGAGAGAGAGGGGGTGAAGGTCAGTCTAAGTGAGGGACTGACATGGAAATTGTCTATGACTCGCTCCTCATTTCCTCTGCTTCTTTCCTCCTGTCCTCACTTCCTCTCATCTTTCTTCTCTCTCTCTCTAGCACTCCTCCTCCTCTCCTCTCTCCTAATTTCCTCTCCTCATTTCCGTCTTTTCCTGTCATTCTATGACTCTCTTCTCTCTTATCACTATCTCCTCATGTCCTCATCTTCTATTCCTCTTTTCTCTCGTGTTCTCTCCTTCTTTCACTGACCTCTCTGTTCTGGCTTTTTTTTTCTAGCCTCCCCTCCCTCTCTTCGTTATCACTCTCT
>NC_085874.1:30709876-30712376 GCF_034702125.1 Engraulis encrasicolus
CCGGGAAAAATGTCAAATCGGGAAGTAATCGTGAAATGGGTCAAAATTAGGGAGTTTCCTGGGAAATTAGGGATGGTTGACAGGTATGGTAATAGTAATCCCCTATGAATATGAAAGCTGAAGAAGTATAGAAGAGGAATAACTCAAAGGTAACTGAGAAGGAAGGATGTTTGATGCGTAAATCAGCTGATGTTAAAGCACGTCACACGTAAACATCCATGTGACCCTCTGATGAAGACGGAAGCTATACCGTCAAAACATGGAAGGTAAAAGATTGAACTTTTACATGTCTGAAGTAGAAGAAGTATAAGTTTTACTATAACAGTTACACAAAATGAATGTCATACATGAAGAGTTCAGATGCAAAACCCCCTAACTCCATTTCTGAAGACCTGCACTTCTATAATTTTAGAGAACCCTGTTGTTGGTTTGGTTTACTCTCATGTACTCGATAATACATGTAAATACTTATATTACATAAATAAAATTAAAAAAATATGCAATTTTGATAGCTTTGTATTAAATAAAAATGAATTACGATTATTTTCTGAAAAGGCACTTAGGGGGTTTTGCATCTGAACTCTTCACATACAGTATAACAACACAACAACAACACAACAACAACACAAGAGCAACAGGAAGATGCAGAGTAGAGAGTGGTGGAGGAGAGAGTGATAGAACGGCCAGATGACAATAGTTCTCAAGAGATGCAGAATAGCAATAGAAGACAGGATGGTGGATGGAGGAGGCAGGGGGGGGGGGGGGGGGTCAGGTCAGGAGTGAGGAAGTGGAAGAACACTGATGCTAATTGGGGTGATACAGCCATGGCTTTGGAGCCATGGTCCAGAGGCCTTAATCCACTGAGACTAGCCACACACACTCACACACTCACACACTCAAACACACACACACACACACACACACACACACACACACACACACACACACACACACACACACACACACACACACACACACACACACACACACACACACACACACACACACACACACACACACACACACACACAAAGGTCATGACCCCTCAGGGGTCGACAGACACCCCCTGAAGAGCGTAAATGACCCTTCAAAAGGGGTCAACAGGGATAGGGTGAAATTGGGGTAGAAAAGTCAGGGGCCAGCAACACTTCCTGGACGGACAAAGAAAGTTTGAGCCATACTATCGGATGGAGAGAGGACAAACTGCAGACAGAACACCAGACTAGGAGGATGTCCACAGGGGGAACTTTTAAAGGTCAAAACTTTTAAAGTACAGGGCTGCATTTCTCAAAAGAGAAGTTGCTAGCTTGTTAGCAACTTTGGTAGTTGCCAATGGGAAAATGCATTGAAAACAACAGAGTAGCTGATGCAGTAAGCAACTTTGGTTTCGAGAAATGCACCCCAGGACTGCTTTTGACCTTTTGTGCACACAGCAAAAAAAACGAAAAGAAAAAAAACAAAGCACTGCTTTGGAGATGTGAAGTCACAGCTCTTTTGCAACTACACTGCACACTGTCTGTGTCCTTACAGCGTACTGGAAAACAGGACTGGACTGGCCATCTGGCATAGCGGGCATTTCACGATGGGCCCCGCACCCTCGTGGGCCCCTGTTTCAATCAATTCTGGGCTGCTAGTAATGAGGGGGCCTTTTGAGCCAAAAGCGCCCGGGCCCTATTTCACCCCCAGTCCAGCCCTGCTAGAAAAGAATGACCTTCTACTGACAAAATGGACAGCTTCAGTGGACACTGACCTTTTGAAATGAGTACTGTACTGACACACTCCCTCTCTCTCCCTCTCTCCCTCTCTCTCTCTCTCTCTCTCTCTCTCTCTCTCTCTCTCTCTCTCTCTCTCTCTCTCTCTCTCTCTCTGTATGTATGTATTTTACTCCTTCCATCCTTTGTCCTTTGTGCTTTTGCTTTAAAGGGACACTGTGTGCGTTTTTTAGTTGTTTATTTCTAGAATTCATGCTGCCCATTCAATAACGTTACCTTTTTCATGAATACTTACCACCACCACCAAATTCTAAGTATTCATTATGACTGGAAAAATTGCACTTTTCATACATGAAAAGGGGGATCTTCTCCATGGTCCGCCATTTTGAATTTCCAAAAATAGACATTTTTAGCTGCAAAAATGACTGTACTTGGACCACACTGGAAAATATTTGTTTATTACTCAGTAAACTTTCATGTAAATATCAAATTTGGCGATAGCCAACCCAGTTTCAATGAGCAGCATAGTTGCAGTACTTTTTTTGACCATTTGCACCGTGTCCCTTTAATATTGTACAAGGGAAGAGAACAACATGGCACTATCACAAGGATCTTACAAAATGGAGGTTTATCTTTCATCAGGATTTCTTCATACTTTTATCCTCTTGGTCATCCACATCCTATCGTCGTTTTGTTATGTTTTTAAAAAGCTAGGTAGGTGAAGTAGGAAGTACTAGTCCTATTACAAAGGGACGTGAGTTTTGCTGTTAGAAGGGCTCCAAGTAGGA
>NC_085874.1:30717376-30729876 GCF_034702125.1 Engraulis encrasicolus
GTGCTACTGAATGTCCTAAAGTGAAAAATCACAGAATTGTAACAAGAAACAATATTTAAAATATTCAGTGCGGTTTTTAATCTATTTAACACTCCTCTCTACAGTAGGTAGACATGTTGCCCTTAATTCCTAGCTCGCAATTAAGACCTTGGTTATGTACATTCGTCACTAAATTTGCCTTCCGGGGGCCGCCATCGCAACTTGTAGCCTAGCTCAGGGGCCCCGGGCCATCTTAATCCCGCCCTGTCTAACAGACTGAAAACTGAAGATACTGCGCTTTTGAAGTGGAAGTGAATGTGAAATCCCACCGGGTTCATTGTCATGGTGACAATACACTCCACTCTCTCCACCAAACCTGGAGGATCTGGAGTTGAACCTGGCAACCTTCGGGCTACAAGTCTGATGCTCTAACCACTTACCCATGACTTCACTACTGAGAAGTGTGAGAAAAAGAAGTCAAAATCAGCAGATACTTTGATTAGGGTTTGTATCAGTGGTGTAGTCTACGTAGAATGCAGGTATACACAGTATACTCACTTCAAATTTTCAGAAATTGATTGATCCATTACTTAGAATAGCCCTAATATACTGTATACAGTACTGCCTAACAAAGGCAAAGTGCAGTAACTACACATGTTATCAAAATTGTGTTAAGACTGAAATGGTCTTTATAACACCTCCTTTATCTTGTGGCAAAGCCTCATGGTCCAAATGCGTCCCGTTTTAGAGATATTTAGCTTTGTCAAATTTGCAGTACATGTACAATATAACCGAATACTACCCTATGAAGGCATTTTCAATGTCAGCATAGTTACTGCACTTTACCTTTGTAGGGCAGTGTATATCTACCTCAAAAAATGCTCAAATATACAGTATACCCACCACAAAAAGTAGACTACACCACTGCTTTGTATGGCAGAACTATCACCTCCAACACAGGACAACACCTCATGTCAATTAGTTATGTTTTCATCCTCCCTGAAGGGTCAGCTCAAAGGTAAAGCTAAAATAAGAAGCGTCACCTCCCACGAACACACACACACACACACACACACACACACACACACACACACACACACACACACACACACACACACACACACACGCACACACACACACACACACACACACACACACACACACACACACACACACACAATTCATGAAAAAAGCAAAGATGGTGTTTGTCTCGAATTCACAAGAGGAAACAAACACTGAACCTTTAGCAGCCCTGTTGCCACAGTTACCGTCAAGAACCTGCCAGTGTGTGGAAATCAATGGGAGGCTGAGGGGATTAATCTAGCCTAATAATTACGATATTAAAATGAGGTAGAGTTATGACAAAGTAATTTATTATGCAGGCAAACAAGGGAGTTTCCAGTATTGGACGGAAAGTCAAGTTTGCCAATAATAATAATATCAATTCCATGTGGGAAATGCAGGCCTTGCTATTTACAATATGACAAGCTTCTTTCCAAAATGAGATATCCACCATTTTCAACCTTTTGCATTAAAATATTGGAATTGACTGTTAAGAAGTCCTATCATCTATGTGTGACTTCTTGCCATTCAAATGTTTTGAGAACATACTTTTAAACCTCTATAAAAAGGCATTTTGCGATGCAATTCAATGGAATGGCCAATACAAAAATGTAAATTTCCCAACGTTCTACAAAAGGGATTTAACTCATTTTGGAAAGAAGCTTTTCTCTGTAGCCATGCAGCTCTCACATAGCTGTGCAGACAAACAGTGTGATCATATTGTTATTTGTCCAAACAAACACTGAAGGATTAGACTGTTTAGACTTCATTATGTTACGCTGTCCAGTGATTGAGGACATAACAGCATAAGCCTATGATATATTTACCAAGGGTATTATTTCACTCCTGGGGATTAGTTTCCTACAGTGGTGCAAGGATCTGTGTGCATGTGTGTGTGTGTGTGTGTTTGTGTGCGTGTGTGTGTGTGGGGGGGTTTGTGTGTGTTTGTGTGTGTGTGTGTCTGCATGTGTGTGCATGTTTGTGTGTGTGTGTGTGGGTGTGGGTGTGGGTGTGGGTGTGCGTGTGCGTGTGCGTGTGCCTGTGCCTGTGCCTGTGCCTGTGCCTGTGCCTGCTTGCCTGCCTGCCTGCCTGCCTGCCTGCCTGCCTGCCTGCCTGTCTGTCTGTCTGTCTGTCTGTCTGTCTGTCTGTCTGTCTGTGCCTGTTTGTGTATGTACTATATATGTGTATTTGTGTGCATGTGTGTGTATCTGTGTGTGTGTGTGTGGGGGGGGTGTTAATTTACTGGAATTGGAAGTACAGATCTGGAACGTATAGCACAGCTGCAACATAGTGACCCTGCCACAGCTGGAACACTGGGATATGCTATTAAGGATTTATATGACAAGAGTCACCTCCACTCAGCAGCACAGCCCCGCACTGCGGCTGCAATAACGTCTCTTAACTTTACTCAGTATTGATCTAAAAAGTTTTACCCTACTCTGTTCTATTCTATTCTATTCTATTCTATTCTATTCTATTCTATTCTATTCTATTCTATTCTTTTCGGTAACACTTCCAAATAAGGGGCTATAATTAACAGCAAAGTAGGTATAACCTAATACTTTAGTAAGGGTTAATAATCGTTACTTAACCCCACAGTAGACACATATTAATTGTTATTAATGCATATGTCAAACATTAGCAAGCAGTTACTTAACTATTAGATAACTATTACCTTGTGTTACAAGTTCATAGGATACAAATTATTTAACGAATAGATAAATAAGGGTACAGTAATAGTTAAGTAGCTATTAGGTCATACTTAACTAAGGACCAAAATTAACACTTACTTAATACAAAAGTAAGGCATAACTAATGAATAAATAATACCGAAATATTGTCTGTAGATTGAGTACCCATCATGCACTGCACTTCTTGGAGCTAATATTCTCAGACATTAACTCAATTATCACAAAGGAATGGTTTAGTTTTGTTTCAAAACTATTACTCTTCAAAATGTTCTGCAATTATTGTAGGGTTTTTACCATTAAAACTAATAAGTGGTATATGAACAAATTACATCTCATCACCCCACCGTCATTGAGAAGTGTACGTCCAATCCTTGCGATATAATGGCTCCTGTTGCCATTATTACAGTGATTTGAACGAGTGAAAGCTAGACGTCACAGTAGATTAATTACTTAACTATTAGGTATGCGCAGCCATCTCTATTATAAGGGTCCCAAACACCAATATCTATGGATTAATTAACCATTAGTTATCCGCAGCCAACTCTAATATAAGGGTCCCAACTCCCAATATTTATGTATTATTTATCCAGTAGTTATGCCATACTTTTGTATTAAGTAAGTATTAATTTTGGTCCTTAGTTAAGTATGACCTGATAGCTACTTAACTATTAACTGTGCCCTTACTTATCTATTAGTTTAATAATAATATGCTATTGTTATCTAATAGTTAAGTAACTGCTTACTAATGCTCAACATATGCATTAATAACAATTAATATGTGTCTAATATGGCGTTAAGTAATGATTATTAACCCTTACTTAAGTATTAGGTTATAGCTACTTTATTGTTAATTATGGCACCTTATTTGGAAGTGTTACCGAGACGGGGTAAAGAGAGAGGTTCTGTTGGCCCATTGTTTCCTGGTTCTTCTGTCGCAAGGGAGGGAATCCCCCTTTAGGCAGACCTAAAGAGTGTCCTATTCAAATGTCAGAGATTCTTGGAGTATTATGACACACCCCTTTAGGCCGGCCATGAACCTGGTCACGTTAAGTGCCCATTGGAACCTATTATGTTGGCCTATCTCCATAATACTCCTAGAATCTCTGGTAAAAGTACAATAAAAAACAATATAATAGTGTCAAATAGCACGGCATTACTGTGATGCTAACACTCGTTGACACTAACTAGCTGGAACAATGAATAGACTCAGCACTGTCACCCGGCATGAGGCGGGATAAACACAGCTAATGGAGTCAGAAACACTCATCCATCATCTCCTCCAGAATACCATTACGCTGTTTATAAGACTGTCAGGATATAAACATTATGCTCACCACAAAACTACCTCATCAAATGGTAATGAAGTGACTTATCAGGCAATCAGGAAGTCAGCACGAGAGCTCAGAGAGTTAGAATAGAGAATTAGAATAGAGGGTTAGTTGTGTTTTTGTGTGTGTGAAATCTACTCCAAGTTTTGGCAAAGGACGCGCTCAACTTCTTGGAAAAACAAGTCTTTGGGTGCGCGATAAAATGTATCAACTTAAAGAAGAAAAATCTGCACTCACAAACTGCGTCTCATTATTTATTTATATTACCACCATGTCCAAAAAGCAAACGCGTTTCGGCTATCAAGCCTTCATCAGTGCGTGGTACTCTACTCTACTCAACTAAAAAACCCACAACTAACCCTTCTTTGCATTTGCACTTGTTCTGTATATTTCCTGTGCACTTTGTATCTGCTACTGATGTTGGCTATGATTATGTCCTCGTTTGAAAGTCGCTTTGGTTATAAAGTGCCTGCCAAATGCAATGTAATGTAATGTAATGTAATATTCCAATGTGCCGAGATCAGCCAATAACTGACTGAGGACGGTATAAGTGGCATAGTAAGTAGTTGATCAATGTATGGAAACAGCGGAAGCTGCAAAAAGGCGACAAAAGAGCAGCTGAACTTCAGCTACTAACCCCAACTCCGATGAAGTTGGGACGTTTGGTAAACAGTGAATAAAATCAAAATGCTATCATTTTCAAAACACTCAATCTATTCATTAGATGGAGAATAGGGAAAAGACAACATATTAAGTGTTAAAACCGAGAAAAAATATTGTTTTGGGGGACATATGTACTCATTTCTAATTTGAGAAATCCAACACGTCTCAAAAGAGTTGGGACGGGGACAATAAATGGCAGCAAATGTCGAGGAAGACTAAAAACAAAACAAAAGACAACACTTAACAGTTAAATACATTAACCGATGAGATGATTTTATATAAAAAACAGTGTTAATTCCTATCTTGGACATGATTTCACCAGCTTAAATGGAGGGTGTATTCCTTGTCATGTTTTGCAATGTTTTCCTTTCTGTAGTGCTTACAGTGTGACAGGTCTTGACCAAAAACCCACCATTTTATCACATGCTGGTCCTTATGATGGAGCCAAACTGTTAAAACATAGTAGAGAATGCAATTTGACCTTACTATGTGGCAGTAATCGAAGATCTCCCTTCAAAATATAATGCATGAGTGGCTTTTCATGCTGTTTAAAACCCATTTATACCATTCAGCACTGTATTTAACTCTACAGATGAGTGAGAACATCTTAACCAATGCACTACTGCATCCGCATGCCATCATGGAGGCTGACTTTTGAAGCTAGGACTAACACAAGTTGGATGGTCCATTTTCCCTGTAGCACAGGATGTGCAATGCTCTATTATTGTCAAAAAGAATGGACTTCTACAACTTCTGCTGACTTCTGTAAGCAAAGGACAGTTTCCCATGTCTTCTGGGTCTATTTCAAGTGAGCTCAGGTGCTTAGGAGAATGTTAAACCCCTGTGTCATTTTCATGCATTAAGCATTCTTAATATGGTCAATTTTCAATAGCTCTAGCACTCCAGGAATTAGAGTGAGACTACAGCCAATATATATTTCATGATGTCATGAACCTATACAATGATTTTATTAACAAAAATATGTCTTATATACACTCAATCGTGGTAAATCAAAGGGAATTCAAAAATGTATGTAATAACTATGGTAATTATTCCCTTTGCATCTTTAATTCTGAGTGACTCAGCCTCTCTGTGATGATCTTATACCTGGACACCTATATTGTCCGTCAGTACAATTCATTTTGAAATGTTCTTCTTTGTTGTTTTATCTTATTTGGATGTTTACTAAATTTCACTGATCCCCGTCCCAACTCTTTTGAGACGTGTTGGATTTATCAAATTAGAAATGAGTACATATGTCCCCCAAAACAATATTTTTTCTCGGTTTTAACACTTAATATGTTGTCTTTTCACTATTCTCCATCTAATGAATAGATTGAACGTTTAAAAAATGATAGCATTTTGATTTTATTCACTGTTTACCAAACGTCCCAACTTCATCGGAGTTGGGGTTTGTAGTTTCGTTGCCAGAGTCGAGCCATCTCTGATCTTTTCAGTCCAGGCCTTTTTACAGAAGCTGGTTTCTACAGTAAGAGACACACAGGCATGCACACACACACACACACACACACACACACACACACACACACACACACACACACACACACACACACACGCGCGCGCTAACACACACACACATGTGCGCGGATACACACACACATACTGTCACACAAACACACATATAAACATACAGTACACACAGACACAGACACATTTACACAAACACACACACGCACGCGCACATGCACGCGCACACATTCATGCGCACACACACACACAAACACACACACACACACAAACCAAGGGAGTGTAATCGCAGAGATGGCCTGGTGTGTGTGTGTGACTAATGATCTGACACTTTGGGTAAATATAAAGTGCCAACTCCTTTCGGCATGCATGTGCGCGCATGTGTGGGTGCATGCACATGTGTGTGCGTGTTTGTGTGTGGGTGTCTGGGTTGGGTGGGGGCGGTGTGTGTGTGCTTGCATACGTGTTTATGCATACTGTATGTGTGTGTAGCACATTCATGACTGTTGATTGTATTGAATTGACTGTTTAAGCCTAACACAAATTACACTCTACTACTAATACTGTACTCTACTCTACTCTAATCTACTCTACTACTGTCTCCACAAGCGTGCATGTAGAATGTGTCTAAATACACTACTGTTGTATGCATGCTTAGTGTAAATGAGTGATTCTACGATTCGACTGCGCTTTTAAGTCCATGGATTTTATTTACCAATTCCACTAACTATTAACTGCATCCAATGACGTTTTGGACATTAGCACACATCTATCTTTCATATTATACAGAAAGTGTAGACATGGCATTATTTCCCTCAGCAAGAATAAATATTTAATACGGGTTTTGGGTGTTTTCATGCTGTCCTGTTTTCCAAATGTCAGATTCAGTCTTCATATTAGCATGTAAAGAAACTTGTTTTGCCCAAGACGATTGCAAATGTAATCATCACAATATGACAAAACTGTCAGAAAGACCACTGTCCTTTCCATTATACATGAAATTTGCCATTTTGTGTGTGTCCACGAAAACTGTGTTAACCGTGTCACGGTCTGAAACCCCCTCCATAAATCAGTAATGGTTTGGTCTTAGGCCATACGAATAACATCACGTGATGTCATAACCTCTTTGGCAGGATATGGGAAGAGTTTTTGGTAAGTGTTAAGCTCCATCCTTCCATAATTTAATCCATTCTTTTTCATGTTCTCAAAGCGGGAAAATTGCCTGTCAACTGTGTTATCAACATATTCATAAGAATCTGAATTAGAAATCACATGTAGAAAAACACAGATAAAGCATACAAATACATGAATTGATTAAGGTATTGTGGTGGAACTTCTGAGGTCCTCAGTTAGCACAACACCATAAAAATGGCTGAAATGTCAAGCCGTGTTACCGTGTTACAATTAACTATGACAGTTGAGGAGTATGTTTTTGCCAATTTATCTCCATATTGACAGACAAACAAACAAAATAATTTGTGTTCTAGGGAGATGGGTTTGTCTGCTCTGTTTTTTCTCCTAAAAAAGTCCCCTGCACTGTTGACCGTAACACAGTTGAGTAACACGGTTGACTGTTTTGAAAGTGTTTTTGTGCTATTGATCCCTTATGTGTTGGAAAAATCCTATGAACAGACACTAGTGATTATCTCTGGAGAAGGAAGTCTTGTGTAAGGAGGGTGACTAAATTCAAATCAGACGTTACAGGGATTTATAATGAAAAATGTGTCAGTCTGTATCACAGTGAATCATAAAATCCTACTTATGAAGCTCAACAATCACATTTTCTTTATCAGTTGCACAGATTAATGACAACATTATTGCTAAGGGACATAAGCACTTTCAAACGTATGTTGTTTCAACTCTGTAGTATTTTTATATATGTTTGAAATGACATAGTATTTGTCCATAACGCTGTTGACAAAGTAATCAAGCAAATTTTCACTTTCATTAGAGTATTTATCAACTGATTTAAGATTAAGCTTAGTAATTTGTTTGTTTGGAAAGTTAAATATATACAGTATGTAAACATCTAGGTCATTTAGTTGACAAAAAAACCCCTGATAATTGACAATTTGCTTTTGCAAAAAGCTTAGGCGAATCGTAGAATCACTCAAATATGTGCATATGTGTGTTCTCAAGTGAACTCTGTGTGTCAGAGAATTGTTTCACGCACCTTTTGTGTGTGCCAGTGTGTCCGCATGCATATATCTCGTATGATAGGATATGTGTGTACGTGTGTGTGTGTGTGTGTGTGTGTGTGTGTGTGTGTGTGTGTGTGTGTGTGTGTGTGTGTGTGTGTGTGTGTGTGTGTGTGTGTGTCTGTGTGTGTGCGCGTGCGTGCGCGTGCGCGTGTGTGTGTAAATTCTTCATGCCATGCTGTGCATGCATGCATGTGTGTGTGTGCAAGTGTGAAAGCGTTTGTGCGCATGCATATGTGCGTGTGTGTCAATTCTGAATGCCGTGTACTGTTACGTCAAGTTACTGTAGAGGCTGTGGCTGCGTCAAGTAGGAAAATATGACTTCAATTTGATTGTAAAAACATGAATTAAATACATTTTGGTAATTTATGACTGAACTCGGATTGAGTAATTAGGATGATTTCCCGGAACCAAGGGAAAGGTCCCAGTGGAGGTAACAGAACGCTGAGGAGAGGCAATGGAACACTCGGGGAGATTCCAAGGACAAACACACAATGGGTAGAACACGTCAACCAGCACTACATGCTCATTTCTCACATCTATAAATAACAAGCTCGTAATCGGCAGTGTGTGTGTGTGTGTGTGTGTGTGTGTGTGTGTGTGTGTGTGTGTGTGTGTGTGTGTGTGTGTGTGTGTGTGTGTTTGTGTGTGAAAGAGGGAGCGAGAGACAGAGAGAGAATATTATTTATGCATAGGATCATTCAATATCTTCCAGCATCTATAAGCGCATGTGCCATATATATGAATTTTCCTTCTGCATACACACATGCACACACACACACACACACACACACACACAAACACACATGCACACACTCACGCACACACATGTACGCACTCACGCACACACACGCACACGCACGCACGCACGCACGCACGCACGCACACACACAAACACACCCAGGCACACGTAAAGATATCTAATTTTGCACACACACACACACACACCTTTTCTCACTCTTGTCTTTCCTTTTCTTTCTCTTCAACACACATACTTTCACACGCACATGCACACACCCAGGTACGTAGTCACAAAAAACTGATCTACAATAGTTGAGTGGAGATTCGAGGCATTGGGACATTTTAACCCTGAAAGGTGTTTGTGTTTATGTTACATAGAGATGTCTGGATATAAAAAAAAATAATTTAAAAAGGAAAAAAAATCATAGCCATATAGTCATATTCACCCTCATGTTCACCCTCACCTTCATCCTGCTTGTGAATGTCTGTGTATATTTGTTTTGGAGGGTGATAGATACAGGGAGAGAAAGAAAAAGAGACAGTGAAAACAGTGCTCCTCACAAGGTTGAAACATTGATGCATAACTGGAGGACCGAACAATATCTATACTCCTTTTAAGACAAAATTCACCCTCTCTTTTTATTTTTAAAAATTGATAACATTTTTCTCAAGCAAAATACTGAAAACAGGAGAAACACCTTACAAGGGTTAAACAGCCCAGTTGATTCTGAGCCCTCAGTGTCTTGCCGCATCAGGGCCACATTGCGGCCGTGTCTCAGCCAGAGCAGAAAGTGGCAAAGGACAGTTGTCCCGCAGAGGGGCAAGGCGCAACAACAAAATCCTCCTCTATGTTTTGGGCCACATTTGGGCCACATGTGTGCAGCCGGAGCAGATGAGAGATGCAGAGGTGGGCACATCTGTGGGGCAGCGTAGCCTACTAAATGCGTGAAAGCGAAAGTGAAAGCCCACTTGGGAAACGTCGACTCCCATTGTCATTGTGACACAGCACACAGTGCTTACTGAACACCACGAAATTGCATTCATGCATCACCCAATGGCACCCAGAGGCAGCAGTGCGGCAAGACAGTACCATGCTCATGGAAGAGGACGTAGGAGAGCATTGCTTAATTCAGGGCTCTAGAGTGCGACCAATTTGGTCGCATATGCGACCTATTTTTGTGAAAGCGCGACAAAAAAAAATCGGAGGTCGCGACCAGCCTTTCGGGGGTAAAATATGCAACCAAAGAATATGGATAATGCAACTCTGAAAGTGTACTTGGGTTCTGTCTGCGCCCCATATCGAGGTTTAAACAAATCAGAATTAAGGAAGGGCGGAGCCTTTATCTGGTTGGTCGTGGTCCAGTGTGTGTGAGCGTGCGCGTGCTTTTCTACTGCTGCCATCACAATAAGCCGAGAGAGAGAGCATAGCGGAGCTAGTGCTATATTTAACGTTTGGTGAGTCAGAATGAAAAGAACTTTGGACAACTTTTCGTGAAGTTAAAACCAACAAAATAATCTGAAGATCCGGGCCAATGCTCTGACACAGAACCAATGCCATGTTCGGTGAATGAACCAGAGAATGTGACAAACACTGAGCGACAACTCGTAGCCAAAAAGGCGAAAGTATCAGTATTCCTGTCGGGAGAGTGGCTAGGCCAGTTTCCCAGGCTACGATATGACAAGGACGAAACCAGTGCAACCAGTGCAAAACGTTAGTCTAGAGCCCTGTAATTACCCCCCCCCCCATCAACCTGGCAGGTTGGGAGTCGAACCAAGAACCCTTGGGATACAAGTCTGACGCCTAAACCGCTTACCCATGACTGCCCTAAAGCCCATTGTTTCCACCCAGTAGTGGGGAAGCCATGGGGTAATGGTTAGAGAGTTGTAGAGTAGATCACAGGGTTGCAGGTTCATTCCTCACCCTTACCAATCCCTTCCTCCATCCAAACAGACACACACACAAAAGTCACACAGGCACGCAAGCATGCACGCACACATGCACGCACGCACACATACATACAGTATAAATCATTCTCTCAATCTCTACACATAAATACATGCTAGCTTTATCTCATTTTCACAGCAATAGGAATTCCTATATACGTACAAGACATACTCTGTCTATGCATGCTCATGGCACACACACATACACACACACACACACACACACACACACACACACGCACGCACGCACGCACGCACGCACGCACGCACGCACGCACGCACGCACGCACGCACGCACGCACGCACACACACACACACACACACACACGCACAAACGCACACACGCACACCTATCTGCAAGATAAGGGAAGAAAATAACCTCTGCTCTGGCCGGGGTCTGTAGGGTAAATGATACGACACAGGAGAGCATCGCGGGGGGAGGAACTGATTAGGAAACATTATTCATGACCTTGACCCTCAGTGGAGAGAGACAGAGAGGAGAGGAGAGTAGAGGAGAGGAGAGAGAGAGAGGGGAAGGAGAGAGAAAGAGGAGAGAAAGAGAGGAGACGAGAGAGGAAGACATGAGATGGTGAGGACATGGGAAGGAGAGAGGGAGAACAAGGCATTAAGAATGACAGAGGAGAGAGAGAGAGAGAGAGAGAGAGAGAGAGAGAGAGAGAGAGAGAGAGAGAGAGAGAGAGCAAGAACCAGAGAGAGAGAGAGAGAGAGTGGAAAAAGAGAGGACAGAGTGGATGGAAAGAGATGGAGAAGGAGATAAAGAGGAAGAGGAAAAGAGGGCTGAGGGACATCATCAGGCAGCTTTACAGTAGGCGAAGGGCATTTCATTTGTGAACTAATATAATTTAGCCACAGTGCAGTATGTGCTAATGACTTGAAACAGACCTTTTAATATGCCCTGCATTAGATTATTCCAAAACACCCCCCCCCACCTCATCCCTCAAATGCTATTGGTCAATGTGGTACTGGGCAAAAGATGGCAGATATGCCAATATCATACGTGATGAGAGATTCCTTGGAGCCATTATTATACAAGGGTTGCCCACAAACCCCTCATTCTGTGTAGTACTGAGACCAATGGTAGAATATTGGAGTTTTGTGGAAAAAATGCAATGACATATTGAACGAAGCAATTTTGAATATCAAACCAAGAAGTTTGTATGGTTTGCCTATTAACAGTCATATAATTGGCACTAAAGCCTATTAGGGACTGTATGTACATAAAAAGTATAAAAGTATCATACTGTATCGTATCGTATCGTGTCGTATCGCTTAGGTTTTATCTTAACATTGTGATTGAGATGTGAACCCCCATAGATATAACTTGGGAAAACCAAAATCATGACTTTTCCTCACTCTTCACCATTATGTAAAGGAACAGTCCCTTT
>NC_085874.1:30734876-30737376 GCF_034702125.1 Engraulis encrasicolus
GGCTCTTTCAATGCAGCAGCAGGAGACTTGTGCTTTCTGTTCTGAAAAGCACTTTAGAGTGTGAGAGTTGTGTCACCTGTAGTTAGACTAACAGTTGTGTCCGACCAAAATGTACTGTGTTTGGAATGGACATAATTGTGTGTGTGCACGTGTGTGTGTGTGTGTGTGTGTGTGTGTGTGTGTGTGTGTGTGTGTGTGTGTGTGTGCGTGTGCGTGTGCGTGTGTGTGTGTGTGTGTGTTTGTGTGTGTGTGTGTGTGTGTGTGTGTGTGTGTGTGTGTGTGTGTGCATGCGTGCTTGTGAGTGCTTGACAGTGTATGTGCGCACCTATATGTATATATTAGGGCTGGGCAATGTTAACGCGTTAACGGTGCGTTAACTATTGAGGTCAATATCGCCCAACAATTTTGTTAGCGCTATAATGCAGCAGGTTTTTATTCGTGTTTTTTTTTTTCCTTTCATGACCGTCGTTCGTGGCTTTTAATTTGAAAGCGTCAGCGCGCTTGTTGCTGCTTCCAGTGACTGCTGACAGAGAAGAAGAATGTCTAGAAAAGTAGGCAAAACAAAACAGGCATAGCCTACAGAAGGACGTCAACTTCTGAATGGACATTTTCGGTACACAGTTCTACAGTCCTCCTTGCGCAACTCTCGAGCAGCATGTGACTCGCCTTTGCAGCTCGCAAGGTTAGTCTATTGTACGGTCAGCATGAAAAGGTAGTCTACTGTTATGCTGGCCGTCTATCAGCTGTCAATAACGCCACGCGGACTTACTAAAGCCCTGATCAAAAAGCGGACCGCGAGATATTACATTCCTCACGCAACGTTTTGGTTTCTACATGGCGCTGCGCGTGCATAGTAGGCTGCATCAACATGGTAGGCTATGATTTCGCGACATCGGCAACCTCGTCAGCATTTAAGATAGTGTTAGTCATGTCAACGTTATTGTTTTGAAAGATGTAATTGCTGTCAATGCCAACAGACAGTCAATTAGTTTCTAGTCGCTGAAACACCTTAAATAATAGCGACAGATAAGAGAGAAGGTGGGAGTCTTTGACAGTGAGAGAAGGCGGGACATATCTCACAGACGCACGCCTGCCTGTTGCCTGTTTTTTTTAGTTTTTTTTTCCTTCTTGTAGGCCCATGTAGACCATCCTAATTTGAGTTTCTAATTTCTAATATATCAGTTTCAGTAGCCTACAATCTTAAATAGCCCTAGTGTAATATTGTATGCAATCATTTGTTTCATTAGTAGGCCTACTGTATGTACATTGGATAGGCATATAGCCTACTATATAATTTAGACTGATAGGTTGGCAAATAGCCTACATTTCCATTGTGGCATATTTTATTTTATTAATTTATAAAATATCTATTTAATTTATTATTTATTTTATTTATTATTAATTATTATTTTTGGGGGGTTTTGCACGCTATGAGATTAATCGCGATTAATCACAGAAAGTCATTGAGTTAATGCGATTAAAGATTTTAATGTTTGCCCACCCCTAGTATATATGCATATGTAAAAGCACAAGGCATATTAACCCATTGATGCCTAAATCACCTGCAATAAGCGCCTGCTTAATGCCTAAGCCCTTGTTGGGAAAGTTGCCATCAGCCTGTAAAAACCTAAATATCATAGCCTCTGATGTACATAAAAACATTAAATAAGTTGCATTTAAACCCCTAAGGCCCTCATCTTGCATCAGAATGTGTTCATTCAGCTGTAACATACCCACATTTTATTTATTAAAATAAAAAGCAAACATTTTTTTTAAATTGTAGGGCTAGGCCTAGTGTAGGGCTAAACCTACATTTTGGGAACAATAACTTCATTGTGTAATTCACCCAGATTCAACTGCCACATCAGGGTGAAAAGTTATGGCAGTATGTGGGTGCATTGGATAACCTGCTCATGAATTAGTTTTATTGAGTTTATTTTTGGTAAGGATTATTCCACCACAATAGAAGGTGCAAAGAACTGTATATGAGTCAAATTAATAAGTGTATTTATTATTTATGTTATTTCAGGTATTTATTTTTTGCCGTGTACCTTCACTGAGCCGTAGGGGTACATATTTGTACATATGCATTGTTGCAGACATTTTAACAGTTCACATAACTGGTGGCATCTAAAGAAAGTTAATATAAACATAATCACAAATAATGAGTAAAGTAAATGCATTTTGGAAAGGTATAATAAGTATTTTTGTATGTATGGTACCTATTTGCTAGGGCTGTATTTTTCACAAATATTTCCCACCACCATTACTAAGTATTCATTACGGCTTTTCATACACAATTAGGTGGGTCTTTGTGTGCCATTCTGAACTACTAGTCACAGACGTCTTTGGCAGCAAAACATGCTGCATTATGGTCAGTCCTTGAACCTCTGGGAAATATTTCAATCAAAGCTTTTGAAAAGATGTACAACATGTTTAAAAATGAATTAATAGACAATGTACAATTGTAGCGTTGACAAATGACTAGCTCAATCATTTC
>NC_085874.1:30749876-30752376 GCF_034702125.1 Engraulis encrasicolus
CAAATGAACACACACACACAAATGAACACACACACATACACACACTCACACACAAATGAACACACACACATACACACACACACACACACACACACACACACACACACACACACACACACACACACACACACACACACACAAAGGAACACACACACACAAAGGAACACACACACACAAAGGAACACACACACACGCACAGAAACACACACATGCACACATACACGCACCCATGCCCACCTCCCCCCCATTCGCACACACGCACGCACGCATGCACGCACACACACCTGCACACACACACATGCATGCACGCATACACACCTGCACAAACACACATGCATGCACGCATACACACCTGCACACACACACATGCATGCACGCATACACACCTGCACAAACACACATGCATGCACGCATACACACCTGCACAAACACACATGCATGCACGCATACACACCTGCACAAACACACATGCATGCACGCATACACACCTGCACACACACACATGCATGCACGCATACACACCTGCACAAACACACATGCATGCACGCATACACACCTGCACAAACACACATGCATGCACGCATACACACCTGCACACACACACATGCATGCACGCATACACACCTGCACAAACACACATGCATGCACGCATACACACCTGCACACACACACATGCATGCACGCATACACACCTGCACACACACACATGCATGCACGCATACACACCTGCACACACACACATGCATGCACGCATACACACCTGCACACACACACATGCATGCACGCATGCACACCTGCACACACACACATGCATGCACGCATACACACCTGCACACACACACATGCATGCACACATACACACCTGCACACACACACATGCATGCACGCACACAGGACTAGAGAGCATGTGGGTATTGAGTGAACACACAACACAACACACACACACACACACTGCACTGCCTCAGACCACAGACTGATGTGTTTCCTGCCTTTTCTGACTGTTCCATTGGGACAATAAGTCGATAAGTGTGTTGACTGTATTATTTAATTGCACTGCTGTGATTGAGTGTGGCTATGGATGTCGCAGTATAATGACCTGGTGAATTAGGTAGCTATCGCTAATTAGATCAACGTTGTGTTGCCTTTATCCTCTACCTATCAGCATAAACATGCACACACACAAACACGGACACGCACAGACACGCGCACACACACATACAGACACACACACGCACACCACACACACACACACACACACATGCAAATGCACACACACCGCATTCTTTCCCTTATCAGCGCAGGAGTCTTTACATGAGTATACCCTGAAGCCATCAAACATCCCAGCTAATCAAATATAACCACATAACCGCAGTGTTGACTAATTAAAGACGAATACGTGCCACAGTAAAGCTCAAACAGCACCTATACCCAACAGAGTGATGAGCGGTCAACACCTATACACACCAATCGGGTATCAATACCCTCTCCAGGGCTAACCAGTCAGATATCAAACTACTGACATTCAATGATATACAGTATGTCACATGAGTGAGTACTCAAGAGAGATGAACAGAGATGAGACCAAGATAAACCCATTTGCTTTAGATGGTGTTAATGAAACTTCTTTCAGTGGAGGTACCGCGCCTTTGAACTTGATGCCTGGTGGGTGCGTAGGTTCCAGTGGATTAACTTGAAGCAAGGAAGGGGAACTCGCACACCGTTCTGCCGAATGCAATGTTGAACTTTTTATTGCATTAGAAAAGCAAAAAAGGTGCTACCCAAGTGTAGTGCAGACGTTTCGGTCACAGTCAGACCATCATCACTGCAGTGCCTGAGGATGGTCTGACTGTGACTGAAACGTCTGCACTACACTTGGGTAGCACCTTTTTTGCTTTTCTAATGCAATAAAAAGTTCAACATTGCATTCGGCAGAACGGTGTGCGAGTTCCCTTTAGATGGTGTTAAGCATGTGTAGTGGTAAACGAGTGAGTTCTGCAAAAAAAAAAGTATCATCTGTCAAGCATGGTAGTGGGACTGACATGGTTCGGGAATGTATGAATGCCGACAACATTGGAAATCTGAATTACACCTAAAGAGACATGCATGTCAACATGCACTGTGACAACTGAAGCAGATCGTGATAATCTCCATAGGATTTCATTAAAATCCCTCACTTCTATTTTAACCAGGTGCAGACTCAAAGTGTAGAAGTTCAATGTAAAGAAAGGTCGAAACGCACACAGATGGCCTCCCTTTTAATCCCTTTTCATTTCGAGACGTTTCGGGCCAACATGGCCCCTTCTCAGACACTCTCTACAGAGCTTTAGCCTGGAGTGTATTCACTTTCGTTACATGTTGGAAAACGTTAATGGCTGTATTTTGATTTTTTGTGAGTGAACAACACATTTAAATGGTCATATATGTTGTTAACAGGTCACTAATAATTGGGTCAAAGTGAAATGTCTTAAATGTTGTCCTATGAAAAGATATACTGGCAAAT
>NC_085874.1:30762376-30767376 GCF_034702125.1 Engraulis encrasicolus
GATGTCAAGCCAATATCCACGTTGCTGTTGCAGATATGATGAACAAAACTGCGTTGCATTTTAATTACTGAATTGTAGCCTTTGCATAGCCTATACTAACTGGCTAAGCGTTGCCAACATTGCTGATGCAAACGGCTACTGGTCATGTCGTAATATAGGCCTACCTATTTGTATAAAATCAGCGCACGTCTTCTAATTAATGTCATGCTTCAAGAGGCAATAAAAGTGTAGGGTTTACATATCTTAACAAAAAAAGTTATTCTTGTCAACAGCATAGGCCTATGCAAAACGGCCCTGAAGCGAATAGAGAGAGAAAGGAGAGATTCGAGTCTTTCACCCACTTGGAAGTGTTTTGGATTCTCAGTGCGCAACTGAGTAAACGCGTTCTGCCTGTTTTCGACCTTCCTCATTCAACTGTTTCTGACCCGTTAGCCATAGGCCTACGTACCGGTATTTTATCAATGTAAAATGCAGCTTTAATATCATAATCAAACAAAAAAATATATAGGCCTAACTTGGGCCACAGGGGAGTAGCCTACAGCCTAGACCGATGCTGTAGCCTATTTGACGGAGGCGATTTATGAATTGAAAAAAACAAAAAACATGCGTAATGGAATAAACTTGTGGATGGCGAAATCCTACACTATCCTTGTAGGCTACTATTCTTGTACACTGAGTGGTGTATTCACAAATAGGATACATCTCATCACAATACTGTCAAATACAGATAGGCTATGTGGCTGCTATTAACAAATGCGCATTACTGTCTCTGCAATTAGTAAATGGTCTGTGACATCGTCAACACTCCATCCCATAAGCAGCAATGTTAGGTACAGCATGACGTAGACCCGTACAGGAAACAAAAGCTATAGAATGTTGAAAACCCAACCACGCGTTCTCTGGCAGTTGAGAAATAGCGTTCCTGCGGCAGAGAAATTCTCCCCCAAGAGGCCAATTTGTGAAATGCAGCTTTCACCAAGCTTTTACATACAACAGATGCTGTGTAACCCAATAAATGGTAAGTGGACATGAAAAAGCATAATAGGACCCCTTTAAGATTGTCTACCTTAACTGATAGAGTATGTTTTCTGCATTGATCTATTCCAACTCACAGAATGTCTTTTGCACAATTACCTTTTTTACATTTATTATCTCTACTATTTTATTTTATTTTCCCCTCCCTGACTATTCCTGTGTTATTTGTGTCTTGAAATGTCCATGCGGGCATTTGTGTATTTGTGTATTTATGTAAGCTACTGGATACCTGAATTTCCCCCTGGGGATCAATAAAGTTACTTTACTCTACTCTATTTTACCCCTATTGTCTAATGGTGCATTCTTTTGAAACTCGGTTGTCGGAAACCTAGACCGCCGCCTCTGGGAAAATGCAAAAGAATGGGTCCTCAACTCGGGGTTCCGAAACTCGAACTCGGAGCACTCCGGTGTACTCCCAGTTCATTTACTGTAACATTACTGTTTTCAGACATTTGTATTGTCCCCAGCTCTTGAAATAGAATGCATTTACAACTGTTGTCAGGAGAACAACATCGGGTCTACCGACTGCCGAGTTTCAAAAGAATGAGCCATGATCCCAACACCCCTTACTCCCCTACTCAAGGGCTCCTCTCCCTTCCCAACTCCACTACTTCCGACTGTCTCAGAATTCTCCCAAGGAGTACTAGAGTGGGCTGTTAGGTCTAACTATACATTTATAGCATTGTTGAGAAATCTCACCTCTGTGGACCACATAACAAATGAGCTCTTTGAACAATTAGGTGATCCAAGTTGTAGCTCTGTAAGGTACGTGTCTATGATCTGGGAATATTGGTACTATATGAATGCCTTCATTAGCTTCCCTATTTTAATTATGTATGTATGAATGTGTAAGGTATTGTATAAATTATGTACGTATTGTTAAGTTTCCCCTGTGGCTTCTGAGCCTGTGATATAAAGTATATATATCTCAGGGCTTTTTCTAGGATTTTTTGGCATGAGGGAGCATCATGGCAGGTTGCGGGAAGTGAAGGGGGGAATTTACAAGGGGCGCTCAAAAAAGTAATTTATATATTTAAAAAAAAGAAGTATGAGGGTGCACCCGCGGAGGTATGAGGGTGGAGCGCCCCTATTTCCCTGTTCAGAAAAAGCCCTGCATCTATATATCTCCCTGTCTCCTCTCTCCTCCCTACTCTCCTACTCCTCTTCTTTTTCCCCTCTCTTCCTTGCTCTTCCTCGCTCTTTCCTATTTCCCTATTCTCCATCCCCTGCTCCCCTTCCCAGACTCTCCTCTCGTTTTCCCAACTCCATTACTTTGAATATCTTCCTTACTAATAAAATCGAAAGTGTTTGACTCCTAAAAGCAGAATGTAAGCATTCCAACATTCAAATACGGTGTGGCAGCTGTCGCCGAACCACACCGTAGCTCATTACCACAACATTTCCCTGAAGTTCAACTACAAACTGTTGCTTAAATCGCCCATTTTCGCCCAAATCTCGCTTGTCTCTTTTGTCACTAGCTCTTCTATTCAAAGTCAATTACTTCCTTCACCGTAGTCGCGCTGCTGCTTTGATGCTGCTCTGCTCCCTACTCCCATTGGGCCCATGTTCCTGATCCCCTAACCCAGTGCTTCTCAAACCTTTTCAGAGGGGACCCCCTTTTGGACCACATCATGAGTGCGTTACAATATACGACCTTGCCTCCTCCACTTGTGCTTGTCTCCTCGTACCAGGAAGTAATATGTCATGATGACATCACTGACAACAGCATTATATTTCAATATCTTGCAAAAGCTCAATTGTAAAGCCTTTTTCTCATTTGCAATTGGGATGGTGAATGAAAAACAGTCCCTCAAAAGTTTGTTGTGGCTAGGCGGACAGCTGGGAAACTTTATCGTTTTCTCCACGGAGGAGGGGCCAGGAGGTGGGGTGAGGAGACAAGCACAAGTGAAGGAGGCAAGGTTGCATATTGTAACACACTCCATATGTTACCATCTCTTCCTATCTCCCCATCTCCTCAATTCACCTATTGGCTCTCTCCTCTCTCCTTCACACCACATTGTCCCGCCCGCCTCTATTTTCCCTTCTTCCTTCGAAGTGTGTGAGCCTTCGTAATCACACCCAGTGATTGGATACTCTTTGGTGAACTCTGCAGGGTATCCAATCACTGGGGCGTGACTGATAAGGCTGACGCACTACCAAGGCTCATGCACTTGACATTGGGAAATGGTGCCAGTCTTCTCCCCATTCCCTGGTCCCATCCCTCCTCCCTACTCCTTCCTCTCCATCCCCTTCTCTCTCTCTCCTCTTCCGTCCCAACCTTGAAACTCTGTCTGTTATGTTTGTAAGCAATCTGCAATGTATTTTATGTGCATTGTGCCAACAATTTAATTTCCATTCGGATCCTCACAGTTACACTACTGTACTCTAATACTCCTATACTCACCATCTCCCTAGTCTTCCATTCTACTCTGAATCTCCTCTCCTCCCTCAGCACTTCACCATCTCTTCCTTTTCCACTCCTGCACTCTCCCTCTCCACCTCTCTCTCTCTCTCTCTCTCTCTCTCTCTCTCTCTCTCTCTCTCTCTCTCTGTCTGTCTGTAAGTGTCTGTGTCTCTGAGTGTCTTTTCATTAGTGGGCCTAAATACAACGCAAATGTCAAGAAGGAGGTCTGTCTGGTAAATGTTCTATTAGGCATGGCAAAGTTGGCCATTTGGCTGACCCGCAAGCAGAAAATGCTGAACCTGGTGTATGTAGACCCCTTAGAAAAGTCGCATCAAGGTGGAATACATGTATTATCACTTGGTCAATGATTTGGAGAAATTTTCAAACGTTTGGTGTGTGGGGGGTGTGTTGTGTGAGGTTGTGGGGGACGGAGAGCTGATTGTGAACATATAGGGGGGGTGTTGGTCTGCTTTTGGGCGTGGCTGTACTGTGCTAATGTATGATGGCTGAATGGTGTTACCATTTGTACCTACACCTAAACTCAACCCCTTCCAAGCAAAGGTAGACCTCTTTAAATTTTTTCGCTCCATCAAGTTGAAATATTTTTTTCACAAGGGAAGAACTAACTTGCCATTGACTGTCGAGAGTGCTGCTAATGAAGAACAAGCACATGCACCATTCAAGCGCAAGAGCACCTTTTGTCCAGCAGTGAACTCTGCAAGCATTGAAACCTTTTGTAAGCTGGTTGAGACAAATGTGGAAGAACTTTTTCAGTCACCTACACACCAGTTTAAGTCCAACTGTTCTGTGGTTGAACGCAATGCTTTGACTAATTTGTCTAAAAATAACTCTGTTGTTCTGAAATCTGCTGACAAAGGTGGCGGTGTGGTTTTGATGGATAGTAAAATGTATGATGATGAAATCAAAAGACAGTTGTCTGACTATACATTTTATCGCAAGTTGCCATGTGATCCCACTCAACTTTTTAAAAGGGAGATTGATCAATTTCTAAAACAGGCGTTGTCATATGGTCATGTGAGTCAGGCTGAGTACAAATATCTTCTTACTGATTTTCCCACCAAACCTGTGATCTATGGTTTACCTAAGGTACACAAGGCCTCTGAAGGTTTTCCTAAATGCCGGCCCATCATTGCAAGCATTGGCTCATTAACTGAACCTCTCTCTAACCTCGTAGACTACCACATACGGCCATTAGTTGAAAAGCTTCCCTCATACCTAAAAGATACTGGTGATTTCATCCTCCAACTTTCTGATGTGTTATGCCCTAATGCTGAGATAGTTCTGGCCACCATGGATGTAGACAGTCTTTATACCAACATTCCACACTCATCTGGTTTACTTGCCCTTAGGTGGTTTCTTAACACCAGAACAGTAGATACTCCACCGACAGATTTTCTGGTTGACATGTCTGAAATTGTCTTAACTAAAAATTATTTCCTTTATGGAACGAATTTTTTCCTTCAGACACATGGGACCGCAATGGGTGCAACATTTGCACCCGATTATGCAAACTTATTCATGGGCTGGTTTGAACATCAAT
>NC_085874.1:30772376-30774876 GCF_034702125.1 Engraulis encrasicolus
GTAACACAAGCACTTGGGGCCCCCCAGCAGGGTACTTAGAGTCCCCCATCTCCCCCGTCACGGCCTCCTCCCATAGGCAATTACTATCAGACCCTACTAGGCCTAATACTGCTTCTCTCTCTCTCTCTCTCTCTCTCTCTCTCTCTCTCTCTCTCTCTCTCTCTCTCTCTCTCATATCTCTGTTTTGATTGCTGAAAAGTGTGACAAAAGTGATGGAACTCAGCCCCTGACATCCCTGGCCCATTTTTGCCCATATAGGCCTATGTTTTGTTAACTCATTCATATTCAGTACACCAGAATAGTAGGTTATCCAATCAATTTATTACAAATAATTCCAACAAAACACAGTTTAGGCCTACAGCTCAGTGAGCAATAACAATAACAGTAACATTACTAATGATAATTAGGCCACACAAGGCTCAATAAAGTTTGGTGAAATACATGTTTTAAACTTTTTTTAAACCCAGAGTATGATTCAATTAAATACATAATCATTTAAGTAAAATAGGCTTACTGAGTAATAATGAAACGAAATAATAATAATTAAAAAAAAAAAACATTTGGCGGAAGTTAGGCTACAGAAAATTACGCCACCTTGTGTGCAGTAAAAAAAAGAAAAAATACATAGGCTAACCGGATCAATGTGTTCGGCCATGGGTGGCGGTAGAACAATATTCAAGACAAAGAAACACTGAACTAGATCGTAAAATGTAGGCCTAATGAAGATAATAGACAAGTAATGTTTACTCAAAACACATTTAAACCAGGGACTTGTTCACTTTCACTATTTTTATATTTTTACTTGGCTAAATAGGAATTTCCTTCGAGCCTGTTTTCCACATCATTTAAAACTTTGGATGCGCATAAATGTGGGCACTCCTCTTGGCGCACCTATGCGCAAAGTCTGTCACCACACCGTCTAAGTCTATCTTGCGAGCGCGTCTGTTCTCTACGGAGAGGATGGCTAGCCCCCTCAGCCTTTCTTGCGACATAGTGCTTCGCAAGTTTGTCTGATTAATTTTAGTTTAGAGAACAATCTCTCTGCAGTTGCGACGGTGACTGGTATGGTTAAGAACAACTTGACAGCTGTGGCAACGTCAGGCAAACTGGACAGTAAAGAGCTGTGTTTTACAAAGAGAGTGCACGCCAAATCTTGTATCCCACCATCAATTTCTTTGAGAACGGGTCGTAACGCGCTTCTAAATGCCAGGATCTGATCAGGGAACTCAGCAGACAAATCATCACTGTGTTGTTCGGCCAGAGTACTCGCTGATTTATAGAACTCACTGTCTGATCTCGAGACGAGTTCCTGGCGGCGCAAAAACCCAAACCTCCGTGCCACTTCTCGCATGCTGTCAAACCTACGAGCCACCTGCGCAACGATGTCTAAAGTGGCGTAAAAGACCGAAATTAATTTAGAACGCGTTTATCATCACATCGCGCAAGACAGAATGCCATTGCCTTGCCGAAATGGGGCCCGGTGTCAATACAAGGGGGCCGCATTTGCCCAGGCCCCCTTCTCATTCAGGGCCCCCCACATGCTCAGGGCCCCCCTGCCTTGTGGGGGCTGCGGGGGTATACTTTACGGCCGTGCGGTCTCGGTCTCTCTCTCTCTCTCTCCCCTGTCATTCTCCATTCTCTGCCTCATCCACAACTGACCACAGAGGCTCTTTTGTACTTTAGTTTAAAGGAACTTCAGGGTCATGAACTCTCTATTTCCTGAGCACTGTACCTCCCGGCATGTAAAAGAAATATCTCATGGACCATTCATGACCTTCAACCGTCTATCGATAAAAATCACAAATAAAGATAAAGAAAGACAAAGGACCAGACTGAAGCAAAAGAATGAATGAATGAGGAAAGTGTGACGGAGGTCATCTTGCACCTGTTCACCCCCTTCGGGGATCGAACGTGCGACCTCGTCAACTACAATGGTCCGGCAATGGGAGACACAGTACGATACCGCTGGGCCAAGAGACTAGTCTCTCGGCTCAACGGCACGAGACTGTATGAAGCTATCGGAGGGAGGTTTTACTAAGGTTCCAGGCCAACTCTGCTAGTTAGCCTCCGTTACACTCTCCCCCTTAAACCTCACTCCCAATCCGGGTCACGGCACCACTGTGACGGAGGTCATCTTGCACCTGTTCACCCCCTTCGGGGATCGAACGTGTGACCTCGTCAACTACAACGGTCCGGCAATGGGAGACACAGTACGATACCACTGGGCCAAGAGACTAGTCTCTCGGCTCAACGGCATGAGACTGTATGGAGATATCAGAGGGAGGTTTTACCAACGTTCCAGAACAACTCTGCAAGTTAGCCTCCGTTACACTCTCCCCCTTAAACCTAACTCCCAATCCGGGTCACGGCACCACTGTGACGGAGGTCATCTTGCACCTGTTCACCCCCCTTGGGGATCGAACGTGTGACCTCGTCAACTACAACGGTCTGGCAATGGGAGACACAATACGATAACGCTGGGCCAAGAGACTAGTCTCTC
>NC_085874.1:30782376-30787376 GCF_034702125.1 Engraulis encrasicolus
TGTTCAATGCACCTTCTTATAAGGCTAACAGTTCCCATTCACATGTACTAATTCATGTAATAATGCATATCATGTTTTTCATAATTTTTTCCATCAGTTTTCATCATCACCATCAGTTTCTAAGTTTTCATTATGGCTTGGAAATGTAGGTCCATCTTTTCATACATGAATACGTAGAGGTTCTCTAGGGAATCTGCTATTTTGAATTACTCGTCGTCATAGACATCACACCATGTTGGCTGCAACACCAACTCTGTTCAGACCAGACTAGGGGTGGGCAGGGCAGGGGCGATTTTAGCTTTTGATCTTTAGGGGGGCCTGGCCCCTGGTGCTGACACTGGTACCTGACAGAGGTACTTGACAGAGCAAACGTTCCATTTCTATTTCAGATTTGAGATTTTCTTTTCAAAAGGCTTTCAATTTTAAATAACAGTTCACTCAATGAAGGACTAGGCCTACCCACAAGTCATGACATTACATTTTCCCCCACGAAATCTAACTTACATTACCTACATAGGTAATCCTTGTGATTGGTAGCCTACTGTGTGTCAGATATGCACCCTAATGGTTGTCATAGTTCTTATGTGATTGAGAGGAAAGAAAAAGAGAGAGGAAAATATTATAATAAAGTAGGCCTATAGGAAGTATTATACAGAGTACATACAAAGCCAGATGAAAATTAAGCTTTTTTGTCAAAACTTGATAGCCTACTGTTAGGGCAGCTCTACAGGTACAGTAATTTGAACAGGAAGCTTGTTTCATCATTTGGCAGCATAATGGCTGAAAGCAACAAGTAGAGAAGACACTGAAGAACTAAGACTCCTAATTGAATGGTATTACTGTAGCATATCTGCAATATATTTATTTAGGGCTAGGCCATTGAGTGACTTAAAAATAGTCAGAAGAGTTTTCTCTCTCATGTGCGCTCCTTGCACCACAAATCACAGTTCCAATCGGTAGCTCAACAGATAAATATTCATTGTGAGTTTTTAAAATCTGACATCTTCTTCTCAAGCAAACATAAAAAGAACAATTAAAACATCCCCTGCCCAAAGTCATGCCGATGATGGGAATCTCGCAACTCGCACGCTCCCTGTCACACATGTAAATGGACAGTAGAAACCGCACGGGCACCAACGGCACTCCTCATTCCGAGCCAGTATGTTCCAATAACAATAACAATACACTTCACACAGTTCCCAATCATTAAAATCAGTAGGCTAAGTGAGAAGTTGGAGAGCCCGCATTCTCACATCACAATTACAGCATCACCAAAATATGGATAAACCTCCCCTGCATATGGGCGAACCTCGACTATCAATGTAATGGTGACTCGCCGTAATATAATTTTCAGCCGAGATTTGCCTGCTGTTCGCTATTCCAAGGCTGAAGCATGTTTCATTCCCTCGAGTCACAACTTCTAAACGCTGCCAGGCAGATATATAATTTTGACTGTCCTGATGGTAGCGTAGGCTATTAGTAGTAACAACCCCTATTTAGCACTATGTCCTCATCATTTGTACTCTGATTTTTTTTCTGATACATTTGCAAAGAAATGGCATGGTTTCCACAGTAGGCCTAGGTTGATTACGCATTGTATTCCATCTGTATTGACTCCCCTTTCCGTTATCTTGCTACCTCAAGCTTTTGTGATTCTGATTGACTCACCTTGCATGAAGTGGTCAACAGAGAGCCCCATAACACTGGCAAAAGTGAAAGTATTGTGCGTCGCAAGGCAACACCTGACAAAATCTTAGCCACCGCTACCTATGTTAAGCATGTTTCACGGATATCCACAACCTAATAATGGACGATTTTAATGGTCTTTCATTGCAACACTTTTTTTTTTACCAACGTTTACCAGCTTACAAAATTATGTCAATTATGATGACAATCAATGCTATCATAGTCTGCACATAGCACTACAGTAGCCTACACCACTGTATTGTGTGTAGTGTGCATCATACCTTCTCATCACAAGAATATGCACGGATTTGGGTTCTGCCTCGGCTGCATGATAAATCCAGAAACTACTTTCGCAAAAATCATAACTGAACACAACTCTGGCGGCAAACAGTTGCATGAAGATGCAAACCAATCAGAAGAGGTGTAGCAGACTTGTCACAAGACCTTTCCTGAAGTTCATACACAGGGTTGCCAGACAGGGCAGTCACAGCAGAATATTGCACAGGGGCAAAGCGACTGCGCAATTGCATTAATTTCCAATACAATTCACAAATAATATTTTAAAAGGCTCCTGAGCTAGTGGGGCCGAGCCAAGTCACGGTGGGGCCGTGGCCCCACTAAAAATAGCCTAAACTCGCCCCTGGGGCATGGTATGGGGGATATGGTTTGGTACAGGCAGCTGTGGTGTAATGGTTAGGGAGTTGGACTGTGGATCACAGGCTTGCAGGTTCGTATCCCACCCTTTCTTCTCCCAACACCTCCATCCAACCAAGGCACCTAACCCCACTTCTCCAGGGACTGTAACCGATACCCTGTAAAATAACGAAATAACTACGCCATGAGAAACTAAAAGTAGCTACTAGTAGCCCGTTCAGCAACTTCAGTGCCCCTCGAACATTAAAACGTGTGTGTGTGTGTGTGTGTGTGTGTGTGTGTGTGTGTGTGTGTGTGTGTGTGTGTGTGTGTGTGTGTGTGTGTGTGTGTGTGTGTGTGTGTGTGTGTGTGTGTGTGTGTGCAATGGCTCCAAGCCTGTGTGTGCCCAGCGGCAGTGTGGTGCAGCCAGCCACTCCAGCTACTGTACTGTATGTGCCATTGCCCACTCTGATGCTTCTTGTTTTGTTCTCATTTATAGCATGATTTTATGGATAATCACACCATATAAAAATGATGCTTTACAAATCCTAATCCCCACCCACAACTCCCTACCCCCCACCTCTCTCTCTCTCTTTCGCTCTCTGTCACGCACACACACACACACACACACACACACACACACACACACACACACACACACACACACACACACACACACACACACACACACACACACACACACCGCACACACACACACACACACACACACACACACACACACACACACACACACACACACACACACACACGGCTGATGTGACCAATATCAGTACATCTACACAACAGAGCCTGCCGGTCTAGATAGGGAAGGCACGGCCCTAAAAAGGTTACCACTCGTACGGAGACGGAGTGCGTAATTGTGCAGATATAGGCACGCACGCACACAGACACGCAAGCACATACACACACACACACACACACACACACACACACACACACACACACGCGCGCACGCACGCACACAGACACACACAGACACACACACACAAACACACACACACACACACCTTTCAGATGACTTTGTTCTGGGCCCAACGAAAGCATACAGCACCCGAGGAGGAATTAGCAGAGTGGAATAAGCGGAGGACTGAAAGCCCATGCTAAGGACTATTCTTCTCTCTAAAACCTCTTTTCCGAGATGCGTCCAAGCAATAACAATAACAAGAACCTCCCTCCTTCCCCAAAATGACATGCACCCACGCACGCACGCACGCACACACGCACGCTCGCACGCACGCACGCACGCACGCACGCACGCACGCACGCACGCACGCACGCACGCACGCACGCAGGCACAGCTAACCACAGCAGGTGAGGAGAGAATCCGATGGCCGTTTATTTCAGGGATTTGCATTACAATGAGGCATCGCTCTACTCTAAGCACACACACACACACACACACACACACACACACACACACACACACACACACACACACACACACACACACACACACACACACACACACACACAAACACACACAAACACACACACACACACACACACACAACACACACACACACACACACACACACACACACACACACACACACACACACACACACACACACACACACACACACACACACACACACACACACACACACACACTCTGTCCATCCTCTGCTCCCGCCAGCTTCACAGTTATTTTATTTTTTTGTAGTAGCCTAAAGGACCCATGTGCATTTTTTGCCCTCATTCTCGCTTTGTTATGATAATGGAACGCTCTGTGATGGTAAATTGAAATGATAACTTTCTCCATTTTTCGCACCCCCCCTGTGTAGTATGCATAAATCAGTTTGTGAGTGTGTGTGAGAAAGCAAGAGGCAGAGAAAAGAGAGGGAGACATGGAGAGAGATAGATAGAGAGAGAGATGGATTTTGTGACAGTGTCCTCGCCTGTGAAAAGCAAGCGCCACTCCACTTCAAGTGCAGCTGAGTACCCGCCCACTCCAGCAGGAAGGTGACGTCTCAAAATCATCACCTCCACATCCACCAACATTCTCTCTCACATACACACGTAGAGTACACACAGGCTATGGGTCAAACCATAGGCGTGCACAGATAGGGAGGAGGTGGTGCTAAATCACCTGCCCCTTTGCCCTACGGGACAAAAAATGAGCTTTTGAAACTTTTTTTTGTCCAAATGTGCTATGTTGACATGATAATCTACAAATGAAGAGTTCAGATGCAAAACCCCCTGAGTGCCTTTTCAGAAAATAATCTTAATTCATTTTTATTTAATACAAAGCTATTAAAATAGCTTATTTTTGTATTTTATTTATGTAATATAACTATTTATATGTATTATCAAGTAGATGAATGTAAACCAAACCAACAACGGGGTTCTCTAAAAATATAGAAGCGCAGGTCTTCAGAAATGGAGTTAGGGGGTTTTGCATCTGAACTCTTCAAATGCTTCACTATCACTCGACTTTAAGATTCTGCTCACAGTATTTAAAGCATTAAATGGACTTGCCCCTAGTTATATCTCTGACATGCTCTCTTTTTATGCCCCTGCTCGAGCTCTCAGGTCCACTGATGCCAAGCTGCTAAGGACCCCCACCCCCCCGCAAAAGAAGATCGGCGACGCCGCGTTTGCCTGCTATGCGCCCAAGAGATGGAACGCCCTCCCCATCGAGATCCGATCAGCCACCTCCG
>NC_085874.1:30792376-30794876 GCF_034702125.1 Engraulis encrasicolus
GTTGCTAACTACGGTAGCTACTTTGTTGGTCGCAATGCAATTTCCCATTGGCAACTATCCAAGTTGCTAACAGCTAACAACCAGAGTTGTTACAGAATTCCACATAGAGAAGCCCAGATAACCAATGCAGTGCTCAATCAGTGTGTGTGTGTGTGTGTGTGTGTGTGTGTGTGTGTGTGTGTGTGTGTGTGTGTGTGTGTGTGTGTGTGTGTGTGTGTGTGTGTGTGTGTGTGTGTGTGTGTGTGTGTGTGTGTGTGTGTGTGTGTGTGTGTGTGCGTGTGTGTGTGTGTGCGTGCGTGCGCCTGTATGTGCGTGTGTGCGCATGTGTGCACATGTCTGTGTAGAAATACAATATAAGGTACATTGTGGGAATCTCTGTGCAGTCTGCGCACAATGTGTGCGTATGTGTGTGTGAGGTGGAGGGGGTTCTGTATATGTGTATGTGTGTGTGTGTGTGTGTGGGGTGGGGGGGGGGGGGTGTGTATGTGTACATACCTTTCCATGTTTGTTTGTGTGTTTGTGCATGCATTCATGTGTGCTTTGCCAGATGTTGGAGAAAAACAAACCCCAAGAGACAGTCTTCTCTCTCAGTGTGTGTGTGTGTGTGTGTGTGTGTGTGTGTGTGTGTGTGTGTGTGTGTGTGTGTGTGTGTGTGTGTGTGTGTGTGTGTGTCTGTGTGTGTGTGTCTGTGTGTGTGTGTGTGTGTGTGTGTGTGTGTGTGTGTGTGTGTGCATGCGCGCATGTGTGTGTGTGTGTGTGTGTGTGTGTGTGTGTGTGTGTGTGTGTGTGTGTGTGTAAGAGAGAAAGGGAGCCTTAAGAAGACAGTCTTCTGAATGTCACAGCCCTGTGTAAAGACCTTTTTAAATGCCACCCCTATTTACTCTGGCCTACGTCACTTTCTCCTATTCACACACACATGCACGGACGCACACACGCACACACACGCACACACGCATACGTATGCACGCATGCACACACATGCACCGAGAGAGAGTGAAGCACACCACCATATTCACACACAAATGTAAGCGTGGGTGCACACACGCACACTCTCTCTCTCTGTCTCTCTTTTTCTCTCTCTCTCACACACACACAGGCACGCACGCACACACACACACACACACACACACTACGCTAGAGTTTGACAGCTGGCCTTTTTTTCAGGCCAAGGCTCTACCTTGCATAACCCTACTGGACTGAACTGGCCGGAGGTGTGTGTGCGCGCGCGCGTGTGTGTGTGTGTGTGTGTGTGTGTGTGTGTGTGTGTGTGTGTGTGTGTGTGTGTGTGTGTGTGTGTGTGTGTGTGTGTGTGTGTGTGTCAGAAGCATTTGGCTTGAAGGGGATGCCTGAAGTTCTTCCATGCGCTAATGCGGTAATCACACTCTGTTGACCCTGAGCTCAGTTGTTATGTCATGCTACGGCTAAGTTATAGGTGAACGGGTACAAGAGTACAATGCATTCATAAGTATTCACCAAGTCAGACATCTGTTAATATGTGCGTGCAGGGTTCTAAATGAACAACAGCCAACCGGCTAAATGCTGGGAAATTTCAGTTTGTCTGTAGAAAAGACCAACTTACTGTTCACTTTGACCCATTAGTGTGTGTTTGGCTAGTAAGATTAACATCTACTAGCCATTTTGGCTGGTGATGAAAAAAGTTAATTTAGAGCCCTGTTTGCCTGAATGTCAACATTCCGCCATATTGACTTGGGGGAGAAACGGGGAGGAGGTGCCGTTGAAAAGCTAGAAAAATTGGATACATACTCGTATCATTCTTGTTGTGTTTTGTGGATTACAACGTGGTGAGGGGAGGCATTCTTAAACTCTACTCTTTTGCATTATTCCTACATTATTTACACTTAAAGGGACACTGTGCAGAAAATGGTCAAAAAGGGTACTGCAACTATGCTGCCCATTGAAATTGGGCTTCCAATTGCCAAATTTGATCTTTTCATGAAAGTTTACTAAGTAATAGACAAATATTGTCTAGTATGGTCCAAGTACAGTCATTTTTGCAGCTAAAAAATTCTATTTTCGGAAATTCAAAATGGCGGACCATGGGAAAGATCCCCCTTATCATGTATGAAAAGTGCAATTTTTCCAGTCATAATGAATACTTTGAATTTGATGGTGGTGGTCAGCAGCATTCATGGAAAAGGTAACATTAGTGAATGGGCAGCATGAACAACTAAAAATCTCACACAGTGTCCCTTTAAGCTTCAGCCAGCACAGGTTCTAAATAGCAGACACGTAATTTTGATGACACTTCGACTTAGTGAATAATGAATACAAGCTTGCAGAGCTCAGAGTGGAATGCTAGTAAACCTCCATTTCGACACCTCATTCATTACTGACTACAATATTAGCACCGACTCATAGCTCATTTGGTTACATGCCTCCCATGCCAGATGTACTTTGTGAGGTCACTGGTTCAAGACTGGGTTGAGGCTAAGCAGGACCTCAGTTATGCACATACACAGTTGCGGGAATACATTTCACA
>NC_085874.1:30809876-30819876 GCF_034702125.1 Engraulis encrasicolus
TCTCTCTGTCTCTCTCTCACACACACACACACACACACACACACACACACACACACACACACACACACACACACACACACACACACACACACACACACACACACACACACACACACACACACACACACACACACACACACACACACATACAGTGAAGGCCAGTGGCTCTCCGGTGAAGCCAAGCCAAGCGGTGAATAGCTCCATTCAGATGGACGAAATGGCTGAAGGGATAATGACTTCCTCCAAATGAACATTCAAGGTGATAATGACCTTAGCAGTATTTTTTTTGTCGGGCCTGAAACTTTAGTGGAGGTTGTCAAAAAGGACTAAAAAAAGGGAAAAGTGAAGCGAAACTTTTCAGAAAAAGTTGTATAAAAGCAGAAGAGATTTGACATTGTGAAATATTGCAGTGATGGCTACCACCTGTCTACGACTTAATAATTATTCTACGTATTTAAACATTTTGTGGTGCAAAGAGTATTAGCTGTGAAACGAACTGAAATGTTTTCTTGAGCTATGTGAATAAAGTGTATTCTGCTGCTCAGAGGGTACAGCTGGGTGAGGAGCTAAGACAATTGTAAGGCCTGGCAATGATAGAAGGCCGTTTTCACACTATGAATTAGATATTTCAACAGAATGGCCTTTGCAAAACGTGTAACCTTTCATATCGCTCAAGCAGTGGCGATCATACAATTATACGCACCCCAGGCAGCAGCACTCTGACAGCCAGCATTACTAGCGCCAATTTGCGATTTCTGCATTGACTTTTGTAGAGTGGGCTTTTGTAGTGGACCCCCTCCACAAGGTAATTTTCCAGTTGGCCAGCCACTAAGACCTGCGCTTAAGATTTCTAGCGGAGCCCCTGCTACTGCTAAACATGGTATTGTCACTACTATTGTTGTTGCCACCACCTTTAGCAATACTTGGCCTGATAGTTGGCGTAGCAAACAGGTTTGCATGGTCGAATAACATGGCTGAAGTCCCCTTGAGTAATGTATCTAAGCCCATATTGCTCAAGGAACTGAAATCAATTAGCCTGGCGTCGCCATCCTATGTACTCCACCCAAAGATTTAGGCTCTGCACCAAGTCTGGTGAAACCCTCCGAGCTCGGTTCGCTCACTGTTTAATCAATCAGCAAACAGTAAAGAGTGGTGACGCAGAACTCACCTGCGAAGTCCGTTACTGATTGTGAAGGTAACACTATTCACACTTTTGTTTTGTTATTTGTATTCTTTTGCTACACTATATCGTAATAATCATGCTAATAAAGCACAATATGTTTTTTAATTTGAATTCAGAACTCCATTGAAATGGCAGAGTAAGATCAGACCATCTCTCTCCACAGAGACGGATTCCTCTTAGCTTTCGCCAGACTGTTTGATGGAGTCAACAGTCGGCTTTCGCCCAGGCTATAAATCAATACCCTGTACCCAAAATAAAGAACAAGAGGGCCTGATATGTGTTAGTTGAATGTAATGTACTGCAGCCGATGGTGCTGCTTCTAATCCACCACCAACGTCATCCTCAGCAACCCCACCAACAATTATAATAACAACAACAACAGCAGCAGAAAATAAAAACTCATAACAATGGCCAGGTGGTTCTTTGTAGGTTGTGGTGGTGTGCAGCCTTGCCGTGAGAGATTAATAGTAGGTGGCTGTGATGTGTTAGCATTGCTGATAGTGCTAATGGCTAATTGTCATGTGACCTGAGGGCCATTACTCATTGGCTGTCCCCAGGGGGGAGTGGCCTCCTGCACTGCCCTAGTTTACTCCGCCTCCTGCTGTATTCTGGGCCACTCCTGCTGTGTTTGTTCCTACTGTTTGTCTCTCTGGTCAATTTATCAAGAGATTTATCACACACACACACACACACACACACACACACACGCACGCACGTACGCACGCACGTACGCACGCACGCACGCACGCACGCACGCACGCACGCACGCACGCACGCACGCACGCACGCACGCACGCACGCACGCACGCACACACACACACACACACACACACACACACGCACGCACGCACGCACGCACGCACGCACACACACACACACCACCACCACCACCACCACCATCAATCACCATCACCAACGAAACATCACGAACACAAACAAGTCAAAACCAAGTCAGAGTTTCCCCAACAGAGACACCAGTGCAGACACACAGCCAAAACTACATCAACGGTGGAAAAGGCATGCTACCAGATGCTACTAAAAACACGTCATTGACCCATTTACACCTTTTTTAAAAATCCACATACACACACCCAACCCGTTATCTTACACACTTATATACAAGCACAGATCCATAGCAGTGTACTCTACACATCTGCACAGACTTAAGGGTCAATTTAGTAGTTGAGTTGAGTAGAGTAGAGTAGAGTAGAGTAGAGTAACTTTATTGATCCCCAGGGGGAAATTCAGGTATCCAGTAGCTTACATAAATACACAAATACACAAAAGCCCACATGGACATTTCAAGACAAAAATAAACACAGGAAAGTCATCAGGGTGGGGATAATAAAATAAAATAAAATAAAATAAAATAAAATAAAATAAAATAAAATAAAAGTAGAGTAGAGTAGAGTAGAGTAGAATATAATTTATTGATCCCGAGGGTAATTGAGGTGTCCACAAGCATACATACAGTACATAAAATAAGAAGATAAATAAAACAAAATGAATATGGCATATGCTGAAGTGTGTGGACAAAGTGGGTAATTTAGCAGTGCAGTAGAGAAGAGTAACAGTGCAGGGATATCCAATGCCATTAAATACACCATAAATATATACGACTGTTCTGACTGACGAGATATTCACTATCGTTAAATACACTATAAATGTATACGACTGTCCATTAAAGCGGTCTACTAACAGGTCTGTTTACTGTTTCCTGCTCAGGACAGATGTGTGTATTGCTTTTAAGGTGTGCAAACAAACACACACACATAACTCTGTTCACACTGATTTGTGTGTGTGTGTGTGTGTGTGTGCGTGCATGCATGCGTGTGAGCGTGCGTGCGTGCGTGCGTGCGTGCGTGTGTGCGCGCGCCATCTGCTGTCTGCACTCTTCATGACGCACGTGCAGTTTAACTGTTTGATGTTGTTAAAGACCAAAGACATCTGATACAAACAAACACCTAATTGTAGTCACCTGTCTAATGTGGACGTCGGCAGACTAACATGCCGTCATGCACGCAGACAGATGCACTGTCTACACACCCACACTCATACACACCTGCACAAATCCATACAAACCATGCACACCCAAAATAAATGGCCAACTGGACACGGGGGTATCTGTCTCTCTGTATCTATGTGTCCTATAGCTCGCTGTCACTCTCTGTTTATCTCTGTGACCCCACCCCCCCTCCTCTCTGTCCTCACTTTCTTTTGCAGACCTGATTAACCTCTTTCCACATCACAAACCTGGCCCTGGCTTTCTCTTTCTCTTTCTCTCTCTCTCTCTCTCTCTCTCTCTCTCTCTCTCTCTCTCTCTCTCTCTCTCTCTCTCTCTCTCTCTCTCTCTCTCTCTCTCTCTCTCTACCCATTCCAAAATCAGCATGCTCATGACAACACTATGCATATTCACAGCACATGAGCACACACACACACCCTTCAGAATCAGCGTCTCCTGGGGGAAGTGGTACAAACTCCTTTGCAGATGCACGCCCGCACGCCCACACGCCCGCACGCAAGCATGCAAGCATGCAAGCATGCAAGCACGCACCACACACACACATGCACAAACACAAACATGCACACACGCACACATGCACACATGCACACACGCACACACGCACACCACTTGATGGTGGCATTGAGATTTATGGCAGTATCCTCTGGGACTACATAATGAATGGGCCCAAACCAAATTAATTACACCGAGACAAAAAAAAACGAGTGGAAAAAAAACATGTGACAGGACGGTCTCAAGGCAGATTTTTATGTGCCTACTACACAGTGTGAGTGGGAAGTTTATGCGTGTTTATGTGTGTGTGCCTGTACGTGCCTGTGTACATGTCTGCGTGGGTGTCTGTGTGCGCATATGTGTGTGCGCGTGTGATGTTTCCTTGTCACAGATAGAAGCGTAAACAGATGGCTGCCGTGGAGACCCAGCGCTGCTGTTGTTGTTTACTGTTGTCTGTTGAATTGCAAGGCAGAGCACAGCCCACAGCACAGCACAGGGCCATCTCTAAAAGACTGCCAGCGAAAAACAGATGCTCACAGACACACAGGCACACACATTTACAAACACACACACACACACACACGCACACGCACACGCACACGCACACACACAGACACACGCACGCACACACACAGACACACACACACACACACACACACACGCACACACACTTATTACCCCCCCCAACACACCTTCAAACACACCTTCATTTTCCAGCTCAATCAGGTCAATGCAAATTCACTTAGAGCAGCTGTGTCTATGTGTGTGTGTGTGTGTGTGTACGTGACCACGCGTGTGTGTGTGTGTGTGTGGGCGTGCAAACGTATGTCTATGTGTGTGTGTACTGTGGTCCTTGTGTCTCATTACAGCATTGCAAACAAAACAATAGCATGCTCACCACAACACAATGCCAGTGAGCAATGCTGCAATCAACTCAACACATACTCTGCAACACTACCAAAGATGTTTGAGAATTATGAGGGCTTACAGTCCAGAAAATACATTAGGACGTATGGAAGTATTGGTCAATGGGCGCCATGTTGGTGAGCAAAATGCAGTAAGCACAAAAAGTTTTGGTTATCATCAGTAGTTTTCAATTCTAAATATATAACAGTACAGCCGGATGGACCATTTTTAGCATGGATTGAGAGGAATGTTAGGTCAGCTTACTAAAACGGCATCCGTGGCATAATGGCGCTTTTATGTGTCCCTGATGTGGAACTGATGTGGACCTGGTGTGAACTGGATATGGACCTGGTGTGGACCTGATATGGACTTGGTGTGGACCTGATGTTTACCTGATGTGGACCTGATATGGACCTAATGTGGACATGGTGTGGGCCTGATATGGACCTGGTGTGGACCTGATATGGACCTGGTGTAGACCTGATATGCACCTGATATGGACCTGCTGTGGACCTGATGTGGACCTGATATAGACCTAATGTGGACATGGTGTGGACCTAATGTGGACCTGGTGTGGACTTGATATGGACCTAATGTGGACCTAATATAGACCTAATGTGGACATGGTGTGGACCTGATGTACCCCTGACAGGACCCTGCTGTCACTTGTGCAGTGTGTAGTCCTGATACAGGGTTGCTCCCTTGGAAAAGATGATTAGGGACACCTCATTCACTTAGGGTAAGGCAGTAAACAGGTGGTCAGGGGGTCCTCCATCCCCCGGACCATTTTCTATTTCTTAGATGCAATTTCCTGTATTTTTCAGCAATTCTGCAGTGATTCACAGCCCTCTGATCAGCGCTCAGTTCAGTAGAAGAGTTTGGTCAACAGTCTCCTACTTCTGTAAGTAATGTTGCTGAGACACCGAGCCTTTCATGCCAAGCCAAGTATTGTATGTGTGATTGTTGCCCTTTCAGGGTGAAGGAAATGTAAACACAAGCACGAGACGCTGTTCAATGTAAACAGTAGCCAACCGATATTTTGGTGAGCTAATGCTATGCTCTGGATGCTATATGCTTCCAGCGACGGCACAGTGCATAGTGCTCAAACTTTTCAACGACACTGTGCACTGAAGACCTCAGTGCACTGTGTGCTCTGTGCACTGACCCTAGGACATGAGAAGATGGAGAGAGAATGAAAAAGAAGAATCAGGGGAGGAGATAAAATGGGGAGAAAGTAAGACAACAGAAAGTCAGAATGGACAGTGTGAGAGAAGGAAGGCAAAAAAGTGAAAAAAATGGAGGCAGTGATAAAAAGCAGAAAAGTAGAAGAAAGAGGAAGGAAGCAGACAGATGAACACAGGCTGGAATTACATTGGCAAGCTCTCAGCTATGCCGATGAGTGGCAGGACACAAAAGGCAAAGACACACACACACACTTACACACTGACACACACACACGCACACACACACACACACACACACACACACACACACACACACACACACACACACACACACACACACACACACACACACACACACACACACACACACACACACTGAACATACTCAAGAGCGGAAGAAAAGTTTTGGCCGAACCTGTCCAGCTGGAAGGAACAAGAACAGACATAACGGAGACAAGAAGAGTGAAAAGACTTGAGCAGATTGTTAGAAGTCTGTTCTATTTCAAAGGCTCAGTCTCTCTCTCTCTCCATCTCTCTCTCTCTCTCTCTCTCTCTCTCTCTCTCTCTCTCTCTCTCTCTCTCTCTCTCTCTCTCTCTCTCTCTCTGATCACACCTGAGACCCACCCACACACACACACACACACACACACACACACACACACACACACACACACAACGCACATGTACACACACAAACACACACAGACACAGACAGACAGACAGACAGACAGACAGACAGACAGACAGACAGACAGACAGACAGACAGACAGACACACACACACAGACACACACACACACACACACACACACACACACACACACACACACACACACACACACACACACACACACACACACACACACACACACACACACACACACACACACACACACACACACACACACACACATCCCCTCCACACCCTGACCTGCAGAGGCAGACACGTGGCAGCCACATCCTCCAGAGCAGGTGCAGGTGCCTGAAGTCAGGAGTCCAAAATGTCAACGTTAATTATTCTAATACATGAATAAATGAATGATAAAATAAAACACTGAATTACTTAATACTTAATGAATAAATGAATGAATTAATACATTACGCGGAAAACTAGCAAATTAGAATGTTATTCTGAATTGTAATGGCTGGTTGCAAATCAAGTCCTGTTTCAATTGTTCTCTTCTAAGCCAGACATTATACTGTATGTGTATAAAACAAAAAATGAGGCATTAAACCAGGTTGTAGTCCAACCTGCAGTCCCTTACTTCATTTTCTATAATTTCTAAAAATGATACCCTTTGTCAGAATAATAATAATCGGCATGCTTCCTGTAGGATATGCGTGCGCGGCGCGCGCACGATTCGTGCATGAGCGCATTAACTTGCATAGTTCAGGTCAATTTTATGCAACCAAATGCATGCTTTAGGTGCGATATCTTCAAACTCGCTGGGGGCAATCGTAAGAAAGACGGCACAGTTCCATGCGTGTGCTTCTGGGGGAAACCGACGATGGCGGCAACTTTTCAAGAGCGTCTCGAGCTTGTCCAAAATTATAAACATTTGATTTGCGATCATATTTCCCTGTTGCTCTTTGACAAAGGAGTGTGCAAATGTAGAAGTAGTAGCAGTATCGTTTCCTTGCCCGGGGAGTCCTTTATGTTTTGTTTACAGTCTGTGTTCCCAATTTCCAGATCACAATGCTGTTCTCTCTGCCCCCTGGATGACACCACCAATTACCTAGAATTTCTTTGAATTTAAGCTACACCACCCATTGAGAGTACATAGAACACCACCACCTAGTGTTCATAGTATGGCATTATGTTGAATTCAAATTCATTCAATTCGGAATTTCATACAAGCCTGCTGTATACACAGAGGAATGTCATTGCTTCTAGACGTAGACCACATATTTTCCATCTGATATGTTTTAGGTACGTTTTTTTTGTTTTTACTGTGTTTTTTGTTAGTTTATTTTCCTGATTATATTAAGTGTCAGTCTGCGTCTGCAACAGGCACGTGCACTCCAATACGGCAGGGGAGGCACGGCCTCACCAGCCCCAGATGATTATGATGAGATGCAGTAAATGTGAATAATAGTTACAATAACAGCTATTGTTTTCGAGCATCTGCACCATAACTACCATTTAAGCAGTGTTTAAACTGTTTCACTCGTTTTCAGTCATTTTTGTGGCCAAAATCGTAATATTTGCCCATTTCATGTCAAATTCCTCCGAATACGCTGAATTTGGGGCAACTCTGAATTTGCCTCACCCCCGGATTGCGCAATCCCTCGTTAACAGGCTTGAGCGCATGCGCCATTTTGCTCGTTCTGTGAATGCAACCTGGTAATATTGTATTAAACGTTTTTATACATTTAATAGAAGTATGTATGGTGTGCCCTCATTTCCTGATAATTTTTTTACTATTTTCTACGTGTGATTATCATTTCTTTACTCTGAACGCCCACTGAAATATACAGTGGTGAGGCCAGCAGTAGCCTGGCCGCAGACTCCTTCTGGCGCTGAGTCTTGCTGGCCAGTTACGTCATAGCGAATCTGAAATTCACAATACAGTCAGTCGGTGTTGTTGGCTAGCTTGCTCACTTTGACTGCTACAAGTGGATTTCATAACGAAACTAAGACCATTCTCAAAGTTGGATTTCCAAGGGGAAAATATGTGATAAAGAATGGAGGACCGACAGAGCTGAAGGGTTTGCTGCAGGTGACCGGTCAACTACCCGATCATTTCAAAGTGAGCGGTACAACAGAAACTATTTTTTTTTGTTTCCCCTGTGTCTTGTTTGCAACCGGCGAGAATGTGTGGAAGAACATTCGCATGGGATTTCACGACTTAACAATTTACTAAGGACTAAGGAGCCTCACGAAACAAATCCTCGCGGCTACTCATATTCATATTCAATGCCAAATTGCTTTGGACGTTTGGGGCGTCTCGAATAGATGTGGCTTTGGATGAACAGCGCCGGCTAAAGTAACGTTAGCATGCGCAACGCCAAAAGTGAAGGAAAAGAGCGGCGCCTGGACCTGATGTACGGGTTAAAGGTAAGATCAGTGTTTCCTATGTGTGTGAAGCCTGTGTTTGTGAGACCCGTGGGGAGATAAAGAATCCGCCGTGATTCTGTCTGGTGTGGTGGTAGCTTTTGTGATCTGAACAGGATTCTCATGTGCCCTGTAACTGTTTGTAAAGTTGAGTACAGGGCGTTGAGGTAAATCAAATATGCCCGTGTAGCCTAACTACAAGACTCTGATCTAATTCCAAAGTGTAGGCATAACATAAATGACAGTCCCAAAATATTTGGTGACCATATCGAAGCTTGTGTAGTAATCTCTGTTTAAATGTTGACATTCGCTTCCTGCCACACCTTTGTCCCACATCGTTTGCCGTAGCCTCGTACAAGTAGATGTAGGCCTACATTTGCACGAGAATCCGGTGCTTATCACAAAAGCTACCACACCAGTTTGTTCGCCGTGGTGCTCAGCGGTCTATATGACACCATGTTTTGAATCCTGTGTGTGTGTGTGTCTTTCATTGAGCATCCGCCCTGATGTGGTTTATGTGAGACCACTGTTTGAATCCTGTGTGTGTGAGAGCAGTGGGCTGTGAAGGAGCTACACTCTTCACTACTCTCCCCTCCTCCTCTCCTCTCCTCTCCTCTCCTCTCCTCTCCTCTCCTCTCCTCTCCTCTCCTCTCATCTCCTCTCTTCTCTCCTCTCCTCTCTTCTCTTCTCCTTCCCTTTCATTTCCTTTCATTTCCTTTTCTGTCCTGTCCCCTCTTTTCCTTCCCACTCCTCTCCTCTCCTCTCCTCTCCTCTCTTTTCCCATCTCCTCTCCTCTCCTCTCCTCTCTCCTCCCCTCTCCTCTCCTCTCCTCTCCTCTCCTCTTCTCTCCTCTCCTCTCCATTACTCTCCTCTCCTCTCCCCTCTCCTCTCCTCTCCTCTCCACTACTCTCCTCTCCTCTGCTCTGCTCTCCAGCTCTCTCTGCCGTGATGCTTCTGTTTGTCCACATTGCTGCTGTGGTTTATGTGAGACCACTGTTTGAATCCTGTGTGTGTGTGTGTGTGTGTGTGTGTGTGTGTGTGTGTGTGTGTGTGTGTGTGTGTGTGTGTGTGTGTGTGTGTGTGTGTGTGTGTGTGTGTGTGTGTGTGTGTGTGTGTGTGTGTGTGTGTGTGTGTGTGTGTGTGTGTGTGTGTGTGTGT
>NC_085874.1:30854876-30857376 GCF_034702125.1 Engraulis encrasicolus
CATTCCATTCTCTCTCTAATCATTCAGATCCTATTCTATTACGCTCACTACTCCCTTTATTCTCTTTTTCATCCCTCTATTCCTCTATTTTCAAAATTCGCAGTCATTGCTGTTATGCAAATTTTCACCTCGTTCACCTCATTCCAGGTGTCTGTCAGTGTTGTCACCACATTGGCATTGATGCCAAATTGACAGTGATGTCACAAATGTCGACAAAGCCAGAAATTATGACAATGACAAAACTGGTAGTGGCATCAAGCTGTTGAAGAGAAACTGCCTTGAAAGACAGAAATGTCATCTCATTTCTGAATACAAGTATGAACAGCCAATACCTCGCATTCCATTTTAGGTCTGGGTCCTTGGTGCCCTGGAGCACTTTGGTGGGAGGAGTGAGCTCAGCTCTGGTTTGAAATAAGCTCTGACCAATCGCTGACAGTTAACATTCATGACGTATGCTATTATGCACCCAAGTGCGTTCGCTTATTGGCCGGTAACACCAGTTGTCTGAAAACTGACTGAAAACCCTCCCCAGAGAAGCGTAATCAGACCATTCATGAAATTACAAAGTCATCAAGACAAACTAAATTGGGAAACATTTATCATTGAAGCAATATTCTTTTTGTTGAAACATATCCTACATCTATACATCTCTGGATTGTTCCGTAGACAGTGAGCACTGATGAAGCATTATGTTATGAAGGGTTTGAGGCATTAGGAAGAAAAGCCTCATTTCAGCCTTCTGATCTTAATGGCCAATGACACGTCTCTCCTATCGCCCTCTTTCTTTTCACTCTATTTCTCTATTCTGTCTGTTTCCAGATCTTTTTCTACGTCCCTCTGGCCTCAACACATCTCTTTCCCGCTCGTCGCTCGTCCCCCCTTTTTATCTCTCTCACTCATTCATCTCTGTATATATCTTTCATGTCGTTGCCTTCCCTTCTCGGCATCACTTTAACTTCTCTTTTCACACCCCTTCATATCTCTTTACCTCTTTTGCTCCTCATTCATCCCTCTGCTTTCTCATTCTGTCTCATCCCTCTCTCTGATTTGGTTACTTTTGTTCTCAAATTGCGGCATATGAGTAATTAGTGATTGTTATGTAATTTTGTCCTAAAGCTTCTGCACATCTCCCATCACATTAATACAGGTTTTCACCTCTTGATTCTTTCCAGGTGTCTGCCACAGTTTGTCACATCGCTGAGGACGCTGCCAAATTGACGGTGACGCCAAAAATGTCCACAATGTCAAAACTGATCATGATGAGAAAGCTGATAATGGCATCAAGAGGAACTCTCTTCAAAGACAGAAATGCCACTCAATTTCTGAATAAGACTGATTTCATGAGCAACTTCAAGCACCCTTATTGAGTGTGTATAAATATCATAGTGCCTATTTATGTATGTCTCTGTGAGGTTCAGGACAATGGAAACTCTGTATTCAACCATTGAACCATATTTGATAAGGTTCTTTTGATTAGAAATGCATTTTCAGATCCTCAAACCATAACGAGAAAGCATATGTTATATCGGCATCAACAAACTGTTCTCTCCACTGTTCTTTCAACAGTTCTTCAGTTCTTTAATGGACGATTCTGTGCCATATTGGCTCCGAACATCTCTTTCAAGAACTGTTGCCTTCATGTTCCTTTAAAGCTCTACAAAGGGGTTTCTTTGGCCCTACTATCTCTGTTAAGGACCACTTCTGTCCTCATTATGTGTTGGACTATAGAGGAGAGAAGAGGAAGGATGAGGAGACCTGGGGTACAGTCTCAGTACAGTACATCTAAACCCCCCATCCTCACTTGTGCTTGTAACCTCATGATGATGTTGCAAGACGTCATTGGTGATAGAAGTTTAATTCACTATCACGCACATAATTTTCTCATTTGCAATCGGGATGTTGAATGGGAAGAGAAGAGAAGAGAAGAAACGAAGAGGGAGGATAAGATCTGCGTTGGCCATGCTCTGTGGCCCTAGCCTGCTATGAAACACTAGGGTACCATTAAGGTAGCTATAGCAGAGCCTGCCTCAGCACAAACATAAGCATTAACATAAACATAAACAAGTAAACAAGCCAGGGCAGCAGAAACTGGGACCTTTGGGCCATTACTGTCAGATCACACATGGGAAGCCAGTAGTTTATCCCCCTCTACCCTCTCTCTCTCTCTCTCTCTCTGTTTTTCTCTATCTGTCTCTCTCTCTCACTATGCTGCCTGAACATTACATCACTGGGAACACACACGAACGCACACACGCACACATACAAGCACATGCACACACACAAAACCCTATAAAGATGTTGGAACTGTGAAGGCCTATAAATTCCTCTCCCTCTCTCTCCCTCTTTCTTTCTCACACAAAACAGTAACACACACACACGCACGCACGCAGGCACGCACACACAAACACACACACACACACACACACACACACACACACACACACACACACACACACACACACACACACACACACACACACACACACACACACACACACAC
>NC_085874.1:30867376-30874876 GCF_034702125.1 Engraulis encrasicolus
GCCGCAGAGACACAATTCTTGACCTCGCCCGCCTCGCCCGCTCGAAACACCTGCCTGACACGCTTCTGCTTAACTGTCTTGCAGCTTGTAAAATAACAGACTTTATAATTTTTGCATCTCATTGCATCTTTTGTTTGTATTTATTTTTATTTGTAATAAAACCGGACACATTTATGGATGAAACCTTCTCATTGGATTCTTGAAACCATCTCATTGGATTTTTGGGTGCGAGTCAGAATACTGCAAAACCTGCCTTCTCAAAACTGGTTAAAAACGGACAGGAATTTAGGACGGCTACAGGAAAAGCCAGAAACTGTTTTTCTGCCAGTACATTTAGTCAAGAATTTCTGCAACATTGGATTACTTTTGGAACAACTTTGGAACGTGGACAACGAAGCAAGCATTGGACTGCGCGTTGGAAGGAACTTGGATCTCGGCGTGCGCGCCAAACTGGAACAAAGGACTTTGGAGAGAACAAAGGACTCATTACGCACGGGGTATGTACGGCGAAATGTCAGGAAAGTAAGAACTTTTTCGTTGGAGACAATTTATTGGATTATTCTAAAGGAAGTTTTGTTCAAGTTTTTGAAGAAGATTTTTTCGTTATAGCCGATTTTTATAATTAATTGACGGCCAAACAATTGAAGCGCCAAATCGCCTACAGTTTATTTTTGAAAAAGCCGACGTTTATGTTTGAGAAGAAAAGGAACTGTTTTTAAGTTTATTGGACATTGAATTACTTGAGGAAACGAAAATCATTATTTTTTAGACTTTTTGGAACTCTATTTTTGAAAAATGGCCGAAAAATTAAGTGAATCACAGCCACCTGTTGCAAGCATCGAGGAAGACGCCGTGGCGCGTATAAGGAAGGAAAGGCAAGGCAAACTGTCTCACATAACCAGGAGAATTAACTTTGTGAATGACTTAATAGCAGACAATGCAAGTATTGATGAGGTCAAACAAAATATGACGAAGTTTAATGAGTTTATGGAAGAATTCAAAGCCTTACACGCGTCATATGCAGATATGCTGGATGAAACCACACGCGTGGAGGATGAGGAAAAGTGGTACAAACCTAAGCTCGCAGATATTGCTGCTTTTATTGATAAAGTCTTTGATTGGATAAAGTCTATCGAAAACTCTAACACCCCTGACGCAACTGAAGTGACTTCGTCAGCCAATGAAGCAGGAGCACCTGCCCTACTAGTTCCCGACAAAGCCCAGGTAGAGTTGGATTTAGATGTGCGGTCGCATAGGTCCAGCGCTTCATCAGGCAGGTCTCATACATCCACTCGATCACTGCGCATTAATGCAGAAGCAGATAGACAAGCTTTACTGGCCGAAGCATCGAAATTGCAGCAAAAGCACGCACTCGAGGAGCAGGAGTTATTGCTGCGCAAGCAAAGGGAAGCGCTTGAGCTTAGCGTAAAATTGGACGCATCGAAGGCAAAAATTAATTACTTGAAGGCTGCTGAAAGGAACCCATACGGCCCCATTCCTTTTGATTTAGACACAGTTCATACATCTGTGGAAGGAGGAGCATCACAAACTGCGCTCAGTGAAGAGCTAGAAAGTTTAGTTTCCTTTCTTGAAACCCCTTCAGTGAAACCTAAAACTGATGCTGTTCATGTTCATGTCCCTCTGCTTAATTCAGATCTTAGCATGAATACATCTCTCAATACTATTGACAATAGGCCCACCAGCAGTGATCAGGTGCACACTGCACTGCGTAGTCTCCCCTATGGAGGTGATATTAATATTTCCTCTGTACAAATGCAGCCAGCTGTTAGTTCAGCTCAAGATGCTCTGCCTATGCAGTTCCCCACTCAGACAGCCCCAACTGAAACTCAGCCTATGCCACTGCAGCCACTGTGGTTGAAGCCAAGGCAGCCCCTACTGCCTCTGCAGCCTCAGCCTCTAGCCCCTCTGCAGTCTCAGCTCCCAGCTCAGCTACAGCAGCAGTCTCAGCTATCGCCTCAGCCTCCATCACCACTTCAGATACAAGCGCCACTGCAGCCTCAGCCTCATCCTCTGCCTCAGTTTAATCTGCCGCCACAGCCTCCGCAACCTCAGCTTCGACCACAACAGGCCCTTCAGCCTCACCCGCCGCCTCCACAGCCCCCGCCTCGGCCTCAGCTACAAGCCCCTCTGCAGCCTCAGCCGCTGCAGCCTCAGCTTCGACAAAGGCAGCCACTACTGCCTCAACTACAGCCTCAGCTCCAAGCTCATCTGCAGCCTCAGCCACTGCAGCCTCTACTCCGACCACAGCAACAGCCCCGGCCTCAACCACTGCTTCAGCCACCGCAGGCTCAACCGCAGCTCCAAACTTGGCCTCAGCTACAACCTCAACCACCTCAGGTTCAGCTTCAGCCCCAACTGTGGCCTCAGTTTCAACTGCAACCGCAACCGCAGCCTCAGCCCCCATTACGGCCTCAGCTACAATTGCAGTCTCAATTGCCACCTCAGCCACAGTCGCAGCTTCAGCCTCAGCCTCAAACACCCTCTACAGGTACGCCAACCTCACCAAATGACAGTCATATGATAAAAGTGTTGGAAAATCAAAATGAACTCACCAGACTGCTCATGAAACAACAGTTGTCATCCACCTTACCACAGGGCAGCATTCCGGTCTTTGATGGTCAGGTACTAGAGTACAAGTCATTTATTCATAGTTTTGAAAACATGATTGAAAGCAAAACTGACAACCAGAGAGACCGTTTGCAATTTCTGATTCAGTACACAAAGGGCCAGGCCCAACGACTAGTTAAGAGCTGTGAATACATGGAACCGGATAAAGGATACAAAAAGGCTTTGAAACTACTGAAGGAAAATTTTGGCAACGAGTATAAAATCTCTTGTGCTTACTTGGAAAAGGCCCTCTCATGGCCTCAGATTAAACCACAGGATGCAAAGTCCCTGCAGGAGTACTCCATGTTCCTGAGGAGCTGCTGCAATGCAATGGAGGAAATGTCATACATGGAGGAGCTGGACACGATATCCACAATGAAAAGCATTGCCGTGAAGTTGCCCTACAAACTCAGGGAAAGATGGCGCAACAAAGCATTTGAGCTACAGCAAGAACGTCAAAGCAGGGTAAGAATTTCAGACTTTGTGTCTTTTCTTGAAAAGCAAGCCCTCATAGCAAGTGACCCCATGTTTGGAGATCTCCAAGATCAGTCAGTCGTTAAAGGAAAAACTCCTGTTAAAACACGGCCCTCCAAGTCCTCTAGCAGTAGCTATGTGACTAGTGTAGCCCCTGTCACAGGATCAAGTGCTGACCCATCTTGTCTGTTTTGCAGCTCCAAACATGCACTAGACTCATGCCAAAAGTTCACGAAAAAGGCCCATAGAGACAAACTACGTTTTTTGAAAACCAAGGGGATCTGCTATGGATGTCTCACCCCAGGACACATTAGCAAAGACTGCAGTAGGCGTCTTACCTGCAACGTGTGCAAACGAACGCATCCAAGTAGCCTCCACATAGCAACCAAGGAAACAGTCAGTCCATCTGCTGTTAGTGTAGCAGAGTCATGTCATATAGGGGCCGGAGACCATGAGAGCATTCTCTCCATTGTACCAGTGAATGTCAAGGCAGCAAAGGGCAGCCATGTCATACAAACGTACGCTCTGCTCGATCCTGGGTCTTCTGCCACCTTCTGCTCAGAGGAGCTAATGACACGTCTCAATCTCAGAGGAAAGAGAACACGCATACTTCTGCGAACAATGAATCAGGAAACATCAGTCCCAGCACATATCATCTCAGGAATGGAAGTTTCAGCACTGGACAGCGACACATTCTTCCAGCTTCCTGACACTTTGACCCAAAAGACCATGCCAGTAACCAGAAGCAGCATTCCCAAGCAAAGTGACCTGACGCATTGGGCGTACTTAGGTAAGGTCACAATTCCCTCCATAACCTCAAAAGTGGAACTGTTGATAGGCACGAATGCTCCACAGCTACTTGAACCGTGGGAGGTAATAAATAGCCAAAATGGGGGTCCCTGGGCAGTTAAATCCGTTCTGGGGTGGATGGTAAGTCGGCCATTGAAAAGTGCTGCTGGTGCTGGAGAAAGTGTGACTGTGAATAGGATCTCCGTTGCGAGTCTGGAAAAGCTGCTAATCTCGCAGTACAACCAGGATTTCCAGGAAAACGCAGCGGAGGAAAAGACAGAAATGTCTGTTGAGGACAACGCATTCATTGGCATGGCGAATGAGGCCGTACTGGAGAATGGCCACTACAGTCTGAAACTGCCTTTCAGGAAAGAAAATGTACAAATGCCAAACAATAGGAAAATGGCAGAACAGCGTCTGTACAGTCTCAAAAGGAAAATGTCAAAGAATGAGCAGTTCAAACAGGAATACACTGCATTCATGACTGACATCTTTGAAAACAACTATGCTGAGGAAATCCCACAGGAGGAACTCATTCAGCCACCAGGGGCAACCTGGTTCTTGCCACACCACGGGGTTTACCACCCCAAGAAGAAAAAGCTCAGAGTAGTGTTTGACTGTGCTGCGTCATTCCAAGGTGTGTCACTCAACACTGAACTGCTACAGGGTCCAGACCTCACCAACACTCTCCTTGGAGTCATCATGAGGTTTCGCAGAGAGCCCATTGGAATCATGGCTGATGTCAAATCAATGTTCCACCAGGTCAGAGTGGCAAAGTCTGATGTTGACTACCTGCGATTCCTTTGGTGGCCACAAGGTGACACCAGTCAGACCCCAAAAGAACACCGTATGCTTGTGCACATCTTTGGCGCTGTGTCTTCCCCAAGCATTGCAACCTATGCTCTCCAAAAAACTGCCACTGACCATGAAAGCTGCTTTCCCCCTCAGGTAGCAGAGACCATCAAGCACAACTTTTACGTTGACGACTGTGCCAGGTCAGTGTCCAGCGAGTCCGATGCCATCCAGCTGGTAAGAGATCTCACTGCATTGTGCAGCAAAGGTGGGTTCCAGCTAACTCAGTGGGTGAGCAATAGTCGTGCAGTGCTGTCATCCATTCCCAAAGAGCACAGAGCCAAAGACCTTAAGTCTCTTGATCTTGACAAAGACAGCCTGCCAGTCGAAAGAGCATTGGGACTACAATGGTGCGTAGACTCAGATAGCTTCAAGTTCAACATCAACCTGAGCCAAAAGCCACATACCCGCAGAGGCATACTGTCTGTTGTCAGCTCTGTTTTTGACCCTCTTGGCTTTCTTGCCCCTCTCATTCTTCCAGCCAAGCAGCTGCTACAGGAGCTCTGTCAGGCGGGCTTTGGATGGGATGAGCCTTTGCCACAGGCCACATCGAAGCGATGGATGGAATGGACCAACAGCTTGGAGATGATCAAAGGCTTCAGTGTGAAGCGCTGTCTGAAACCGGAGGGCTTCGGAGCGACCAGGTGTGCCGAGCTGCATCATTTTGCAGACGCCAGTGAGAGTGGCTATGGCTCTGTGAGCTACATCAGACAGGTGAACCAGAAAGATGTAGTGCATGTCACCTTTGTACTTGGCAAATCTAGAGTGCTCCCCTTGAAAAACATCACAGTGCCAAGACTGGAGCTGGCGGCTGCTGCTCTGTCAGTCAAAGTGGACAGAATGCTGAGAAAGGAATTGCACCTTGACTTAGGGCCCTCAGTCTTCTGGACAGATAGCCAGACAGTACTTAAGTACATTGCCAATGACCAAGCCAGGTTTAAAACCTATGTGGCAAACAGGGTCTCATTCATACGAGACAATACAGAGCTGTCGCAGTGGAGATATGTAGGCAGCAAAGACAACCCTGCTGACGACTCTTCCAGAGGGTTGAATGCCAAGAAGTTCATGGAGCAGAAGAGATGGATTCATGCTCCGGAGTTTCTATGGAAAACAGAGGAAAGTTGGCCAGTAGTGCAGGCACTGGGCCCCATGCTTCAAGATGATCCAGAGGTTAAGAGAACCACTACAGTACTCACAACCATGGTGAAGTCTAGAACCCCTACTGACCAGCTTATTGTGCATTTCTCAAAATGGACCAGCCTCTTAAAGGCTGTAGCTTGGTACCTCAAGCTGAAGAGAAATTTGATGAGGAAAATGGAAAAAGGAAAAGGGCTTACCCCACTCACCCACTCTGACAGGTCACAGACAAGCCAAAAGGTTGTTGACTTAAAGCCCCAAGTAGAACAGCACCTCACCGTGACAGATCTAGCAGATGCAGAAAGAGCAGTTGTTATTTACAGTCAGAGACAAGCTTTCTCTAATGAATTCTCAACATTGCAGATGTCACCTCCCAGAGTATCCACCAGCAGTAAGCTCTGCAGGCTCGATCCTGTACTGGATGATGGCCTCCTGAGGGTAGGTGGCAGACTACACCGATCCGCAATGCCAGATGACACTAAACACCCCTGCATCTTGCCCACAGATTCACACATCTCAGTGCTGTTGCTACGACACATACATGAACGCAGTGGACACAGTGGCAGAAACCACATGCTCTCAGAGCTTCACAAGAAGTACTGGATCAAAAAGGGCAACTCAGTAGCTAGGAAGGTGATCTCTAAATGTGTCACATGCCGCCGTAGGAGAGGCAAAGTAGGTCAGCAGAAAATGGCAGACCTGCCACTAGAAAGAATCCTACCTGACCTCCCACCCTTCACCAATGTAGGACTGGACTACTTTGGCCCAATTGAGGTGAGACGAGGGAGAAGCACCATCAAAAGGTATGGAGTAATCTTTACTTGCATGTCTAGTAGAGCTGTACATTTGGAAGTTGCTTACACTTTGGATACGGATTCATGCATTCATGCTTTGAGGAGATTTGTGTGCAGGAGAGGCCAAGTCAAACACATCAGGTCTGACAATGGGACGAACCTGGTGGGTGCGCATGCTGAGCTGAAGAGGGCGCTGATGTCTCTCCATCAGAAGAAAATCCAAGACGCCCTGCTTCCTGATGGTGTTGAATGGAGTTTTAACCCACCTGCTGCATCACACCATGGCGGAGTCTGGGAAAGACTCATTCGATCCGTCCGGCAGGTGCTCAACTCCACTCTGCATCAGCAAACCACAGACGATGAAGGCCTTCAAACCCTGTTCTGTGAGGTGGAGGCCATCCTGAACAGCCGCCCCCTCTCCACAGTGTCCTCAGACCCCCATGACCTGGAACCGCTGACCCCCAATCATCTCCTTTTGTTGAAGACCACGCCCACTCTGCCCCCTGGAGTCTTCCAGAAGTCTGACATCTACGCCAAGCGCCGCTGGAAACAGGTCCAGTACATGGCTGATCTCTTCTGGCTTCGATGGACGAAAGAATACCTCCTCCTGCTCCAAGAGAGGCAGAAATGGACAGGGACGAAGAAGAACTTCAACATCGGAGACATCGTGCTGGTCGTCGATCCCACTGCTCCACGAGGGTCCTGGCCATTAGGAAGAGTCCTGGAGACCATATCGGACGCCAAAGGCCTGGTCAGGTCTGTGAAGTTGAAGACCAAGACGTCAGTCCTTGAGAGGCCCATTACCAAGCTGTGCCAGATACTTGAG